>NW_015161975.1:719321-733330 GCF_001447785.1 Gekko japonicus | reverse complement strand
GACTCTGGGGGGGGGGACGGGCGGACTGCGGGGGGGGTCCCTCAGGATACCTGGCAGGGGGGTGGGTGGTTGCACAGCAGCTAAGGGAGGCCAGGGAATGAGGCCCCACTCCCCAGAGCCCCTGCCGGGAGAACCCTTGGTTGTCTGTCTGTCTGTCAGGAAGGTGCCAGCAGCGCCCTCCTCTCTGATACCAGGCCTCCTGTGGTCCACACGGATGCGGCTCGGCTCTCCGGCCTTGGGGGATCGTGGCCACTGGTGCACCTGAGCTTCAGCGGGATGGCGCCCTCCCCCTCCCCTCCCCCAGCCTCTGAGCCGGCTTCCTTGTTCTGTCCCGTGGCCACAGGAGGCCACACTGGTCGTCCTGACTGAGGGGACACGCCACCTGCTAAGGGCAGGAGGAGGAGGAGACCGCCAGGCTGGTTCCCTGGCTCAGCAGCCTGGAGGGTCTCTCGGAGCCCCCCCCCCCCAGGCGAAGGGAAGGGGAGAGGCCCGGCCTGCTGGGTGGGGGTGGGGTGGGGCGCCTGCCCGCGAAGAGCGGAGACCGTCAAGCTTCACATGGCCAGATTAATCAAACTAACTGCTGCAAGTTAATTTGTTTCCCTGTAAAGTACATTCAATAAGTGTAAAACAAAAGTAATTGGTTCTGTTCCATACAAATTTAATCATACCATAAAGTGTGATCAATGCAAATAAAAAGCCTTGACTAGGTTAAGCATCAAGAATCCATAAAGGCAAAATGGGGCCTGTAGATTCTATCTGCCGGGATCGAAATCCTGGCCGGCCGGGCCTCCCCACACACACACCCCGCCTCCCCCCCCGGCAGCATGAATCACCCACAATCGCCAGCTGGATTTGCGGTGCTGTGATTTCCGCCTTTCATGCCACGTACCTGAAATAATTTCCCATTGACTCTTGGTAGGGCTTGTTATCTTTTAATAACTTGAGGATCATATCGGGGAGACGGGAGCTGCAATTTTGCATTCTGCGGCAGGAAGGCCTGCCTGGGTTTTTCCCCCCCTATTAAAAAAGAAATTCCACTTCAAGACCTTCTTCCTCAAACAGGAACAGATACAATCAGCCCCTTTGTGAGACAACACAATCCGACCCCAAACAAACGCTGCTGCTGCTGCTGCTCCCTGCGCCAGGCCGGGCACCGCCAAGTGCCTCCTCCTCCAGAAGAACAAGAAGAATGCCAACGGCTCTCCCCTCCCCAGAAGGCCCATAGCTACAGTGGGGGGGGCACCTTGGGGCTAGCCCCCCCGACTTGCTCGCAAGGCCCCCTGACTTCCCATCCAGCCCCCCAGATTAATTTGATTAGCCAGTGCCCCCCGAAATTTAAATACCCCCTGACTTTAAAAATCCTGGCTAAGGGCCTGCTCCCCAGCATCGACAAGACCCCGTTTGGCAGCTGCAGCTGCTGGTGCTGCTGGTGCAGGTTTGGAGTAGGCCTCCAGACCGGTGCTCCCTCTAAGCGGAGTTTTTGCCTTAGCCCAGGAAGGATGCCTCTGGAGCAAGCTAATTGATGCCGTAGCCAAATCGCTCGCTCACAACTTGGTGTAGTGGTTAAGGGCAGGCGGACTCTAATCTGGGAGAACCAGGTTCGATTCCCCACTCCTCCACTTGCACCTGGCTGGATGGCCTTTGGCAAGCCGTAGTTCTGACAAGAGCTGTCCTTGGAAAATAGCAGTTTCTGTCAGAGCTCTCTCAGCCCCCCCTGCCTCACAGGCAATGCTCCCTCTAAGCTGTGAAGTCTTGTGAGCAAAAATTCTACCTTGTGAGCTACTGGTTTTAAAGTTGTGAGCGAGCAATTGGGCTGCTGCATCAATCAATTTGCCCTGGAGCCCTCCTTCCTGAGCTAAGACAGAAATGTGTGAGCCGGAGGCTAGAAAACGGTGAGCTGGCTCACACTAACTCAGCTTAGAGGGAACACTGCGCCCTGGCAGCAGACTCCCACGGCCTCTGCTGTGGAGGGGCTGGTCCAGGCTCCTTCCTTGATACAGCAAAAGCTGTGTGAGGTTCTGAGGGAGACCGGGGCCTGTGGAAGACGCCTTGCCTGCCCCATGCCGGGCACGTGCAGAGGCCATGCCTTCTCAGGTAGTAGAAATGGCTCCCTCCCTCGGCAGCGGCTGCAGGTAACCCCTGCTTGGCCTGTGTCCATGCTGACATTCCATATCTGCTCCAGGCTGCATGGTCACTGAGCGCCACTAGCATGGAGGTGTGCTTTTTGTCTGCGCGGTGGCATTTGAGAGAGAGAGAGAGAGAGAGAGAGAGAGAGAGAGAGAGAGTGGCCCAGGTCCCCCGGAAGCCTTCTGGGGAAATCCTGAGGCCTCGGCCACCCCCCTGGGTCAAGGGCCCCATCTCCTCCACCGCCGTGCCTGTCTTGGGAACACTCCAAGGCTGCCGCAGAGACACCTTTGCGCAGAGCACAATGGCAGTGATTGGAGATAAGTGGCAATAAAGAGCCGAACACGGAGCGGCCGGCCTGGGCAAGGTGTTCTGCTGCGGCTGGAAGAAAGCGCCGTATTTTTAGAACACATGTAAAATTGTTCCGCTCCCGGCCCTTGAGGACTTTGACCTTGGAGGGAAGAAAGAGGACTGGAAGCCAGGCGGGAGACCTGGGAGGGGAGGGGAGCCAGAGGCGTGGCTCGAATCGGGCCGGAAGAGGGACCCACCCACCCCCTTATGCGGGGCGCCCACAGTCCCAGGTTGGGAAGGAACCCTTTTGTTTCCGGGGAGGGGGGTGGAGAGACCCTGGGGCTTCCGGGGCAGCTGTGTGGAAAGTCAAACACCGCTGGGCCCAGGACCCAAGAGGGGCTCTAAGATCAGGAAGGAGGCCTTTGAGGTACGCCCCAAAACAGGCATCAGCACAATCTGCCCAGGCCAGACTGCTGCGTTCTCTCTGCCTCTGCTACACACCAGAAAGTGCTCCTGATGGTTTTGTGCCAAGTGCCTTCAAAGCCAGGGGCCAGCGTCCCTTCGAGGAGACCGACCGCCACTCCCCATAGGAGCCCCCCCCGTAGAGCACTAAGGGGCACCAGCCAACATCTGTGGTCCCCCGGCCCCCAAGGGACGTCCGACTGGCCTCGGCCAGGGCCAGGGCTTTCTCGGCCCTGGCCCCTGCCTGGTGGGATGAGCTCCCCAGTGAGATCGGGGCCCTGCGGGATTTATTCCAGTTCCCCAGGGCCTGCGAGACGGAGCTCTTCCGCCGGGGGCTTTTGGATGAGGCAGCGGGCATCCCCCTCCCTCCTTGGGTCGGCCCCATTTATAGCTTGGCTTGGCCCCTATTTTATGGCCTGGGTCTGAGTTCCTAAGCTGTACAGATCTCAGAGACATTTATTCTCATATTATCAACCACTGAGACAATTGGCTTTTTATAAGAGTTGTATGTTTTATATCTTTTAACATGGTTTTAATTATATTGTATTGATATTGTTGCACACTGTATTTGTACTGTTGGAACCTGCCCTGAGCCCGTTAAGGGGAGGACGGGATACAAGTTCAAAAAATAACTAAAATAAATAAAAATAAATAACAGGTCTTTTGCCAAGGAAACCAGAACCGGAGACACCAGCCACACCCAGCCCTTTGCATTTGGGCCCAGCCTTCCAGGTTCTTCTGCAGGGAGACCTGCTCAGCGCCCATAGCTGGTTGGCTCAGCTACAGACAGGGTGTGTGCCCAGGGCAGGCTGGGCGGGCCAGGAACGGGACGTTTGGCTGAGAGTCACATCAAAGGCTTGTTCTGGAGCAGCCCCCCCCTCCCTCCACACTGGCCGCCTCCCCCAATCTGTCAGGGCCTTTAATTGTATTTTGAGTGAGTTACTCTATATGTAAATACTAGATGCTGCTGAAATTGTTTATAGCCAAACTGTCTGTTTATGCAAATTGCCTTCTAAAGCCAAAGTGATCTTGTTGCAGAATAAAAATGTCTTTTTTCATCCTGATGGCAATGCCTCCTTCTAGAAGGGGAATGGTGGTGCAGCCTGGCAGACGGAGCAGGCGGGGTGGGCCCCGGGGTCAGGAGGGAGGGGAAAGACTCAGATCAAGCCAGGTGTGTGTGTGTGTGTGTGTGTGCGTGCATGTGTGTGTGTGCGCATGTGTTGGAGAGGCGGGTCGACTTGTGTCTTTGCCCTCAGGGCCCCCGAAGAGAGGACAGGGGTCCGGATGTCCCAAGAGGGTAAACAGAGAACATGAAAGGGGGACTAGCAGATGGTTTAGACTGAGACAGTGCATTGAAAAGTCTGTGCAGCCTTGAGACGCCTGTGAAATGTGGGTGTCCCCCCCCCAAAGACCCCTTTGCCTGCCTGAGAGAATGTGTTGACAATGTAATTTGGCCGTTTTCTGAACCTCAGAGTTTCCAAGAGAGCTCGGGAGACTGGGGAGGGGGGCTTGTAAGGGTGAGTGAGCAGGCCCCGGGGCCACCCGAGGAGGGGAAAGGGCGGGGGGGGGGCTGCAGGTGAAAGGTGGGCATGGAGGAGGCTGTAAGGGAGGGGGAGCAGCATCCTTAAGAACGTGATGTCATCCTGTTGATGCAAAACACATGCGTTAAGTGACCAAAGTGTCTCCCTGCAAATGGGCAAAAAAACCAACCATTGCCCACACGAGTGCCTTTCCTGTTGCAGCCCCCGCCTTGTGGAAGGGCCTGCCTGAGAGGGTCCGGAAGGCCCCCGCTCCCCTGGCTTTCCACAAACGGTGCAACACTGGACTATTCAAGAGGGCTTTTTCTATGCAGGCAATAAGGTTGCCCTGTATAAAACGATTCACACACAGTTACTTGGATGGATGATTGGGGGGGGGGTGCGGCCTGTACGACTGTGTGTGTCACTTGCAGCAGCAAGCAGGGTCCTACGGTGTAATTTTTGCATCGCTTAATGTGTCACGTGAATGCTTGGGCTTTGCTCCAGTTCCTTTTTTAGACTTCTGGCTGGTTCCGCAGCCCGAGTCCTGTGGGCATGGGGTCTATTGAAGGTCCCCTCCTACGGACGGTGCCGATCCCCTCTGCCTGGAGTCCCCAGGGGAACGGCCGTCTATAAATATAACGCAGATAGAGTCATGGAAAGGCACAGGAGCCGTGCCTTGGTCACCCACTCTGACCCCCAGGTAGTATCACTGCTTAATGGCAGATTCAGTAATGTGGTAGCCAGTTTTATCTACAGGAGGTCCAGAGAGAGAAGAGCCCAGCAGTGGCCCCCTCAGTTGCCAGTCTGGTGTCGTGGTTAAGGGCAGGCAGACTCTCCTCTGGGAGAACCGGGTTCGATTCCCCCACTCCTCCTCCACGTGCACCTGGCTAGATGACCCTGGGCAAGCCGTAGTTCTGACAAGAGCTGTCCTTGAAAAAGAGCCGTTTCTGTCAAGAGCTCTCTCAGCCCCACCGACCTCACTGGGTGTCTGTCTGTTGTGGGGAGGGGGAGGGAAAGGAGTTTGTAAGCCACTCTCAGACTCCCTTCAGGTAGTGAAGGGCCATGGGGTATAGATCCAATCTCCTCCTCCTCCTCCTCCTCTTCTTCTTCCTCCCTCCCCCAGCCAGCAAACGGAGTGAATGGCACGTCTCCCTACTTGCGCGGCTACCAAAGGGCCCTGCCCGGATCCACGCATGATGTGGTTTCTTGCATCCAGTCCCCAGCTAGGGTGGCACAGGGCCTCTCAGGGCCCACGGGCATAGTCTCAGGCATGCCCATGGTAGTAATCACCATACGGCACTGTGTGTGGGATAGCCAAGAGATCCAAAGATTGTCTGGCAGTCGCAAGTTGTGCTTAGTGTTGTGCTAGTGGTGAGCTAGACTTGTTTTTAGGGGCTGAGAGAGCTCTGAGAGAATGGTGGCTGGCCCAGGGTCACCCAGCTGGAGCCGGTTTGGTGTAGTGGTTAGGAGCGCGGACTCTAATCTGGGAGAACCAGGTTTGATTCCCCAGTCCTCCAATTGCAGCTGCTGGTGTGACCTTGGGTCAGTCACAAGTTCTCTCAGAGCTGTCCTTGAAAGGGCAGTCCTCGAAAGAGCTCTCTCAGCCCCACCCACCTCACAGGGTGTCTGTTGTGGGGAGGGGGGAGGGAAAGGAGTTTGTAAGCCGCTCTGAGAGTCAGAGTGAAGGGCGGGGCATAGATACAATGTCTTTTTCTCCTTCTTCTTCATGTGGAGGAGGAGTGGGGGGTTCTAACGGAATCTCAGCTGTCCGTGGGGATCGCTCAGGGGAGCCCCTCCCCCACCCGCCGAGTGGCAGCTTATGGCTTATCTCCGCAAGCGGTTAGCAATCCGTGTCCCTTTCGCCAGTGAAGTGCCGCTAATGGGAACCTCTCCCGTGCCGCTTGTGTTGCCCGCCTCCGCTGAAAGCCTGGTTATAAAACTGATTGGTCTGGAAGAGACTGGCACCAAGTTCCCAACAGTAGAAGGCTGCCCTCGGGAGTTAGGTCTGAGGCTGAAGAGCCTGGGGGAGCCAGCAGAGCCATCCCCAAACGGGGTGGGTGGGTGGGGGGCTTCAGAGTGGGACTCTTCGCTCCTTCCGGTGCCCACTTCTCCCCTCGTGGGCAAACCCCTAATGTGGGGACAGGCGTGTGTGTGTATCTTGCTGCCCAGGAAGAGGCAGGCTGTCCATGGCCGGCCTGGGCCAGGCGTTGGTTTGTTTATCTGTGCCTCTCGGAAGGGGCCTTCCAACAAAGACCCCCATGAGGAGCAAGACTGAAAACCAGACATCCTCCGGGAAGGGCCAGCTGCTCCACCAGATCCTCCCCGATTGCTTTCCCAGAAGGCTGCCCACAAACACACACGGCAGCTCCTAAAGGCCAGTGGTGGGAAAGGCAGAAGGCTGGGAGGGGGTGTGTGGAGAGGGGAGGAAGGGGGCACAGGGAGGCCCCATCGAAAGCTGGGCTGCCCTTCCCGTGCCCTGCTAGGGATCGCAACACAAATAATAACAGTGTTGTTGTTGTTGTTGTTGTTGTTGTTGTTATTATTATTATTATTATTATTATTATTATTATTATTATTCACATTTATATCCCACCCATCCTGTGAGCAGGCTCAGGGCAGGTAACCTCATCATAATAAAAAGCAATTTCAGTTTAAAACACGATAAAACATTCTAGCAATTAAAACAATGGGTACAGCTTGAAACAGCATCAGTTGGCTATAACGTTCTGGCCCGATGGTGCATAAGAACATAAGAGACGCCAATGTTGGATCAGGCCAAAGGCCCATCCAGTCCAACACTCTTCTGTGTCACACAGTGGCCAAAAGTACCAGGTGCCATCAGGAGGTCCAGCAGTGGGGCCGGGACACTAGAAGCCCCTCCCACTGTTGACTCCCCCCCCCACCACGCACCAAGAAGACAGAGTGTCACTTGGCCCAGCCAGAGAGTCCCTATCTATACCTTGTGGCTAAGAGCCACTGATGGACCTCTGCTCCAGATGCTTATCCAATTCCCCCTTGAAGCCTGAAGCCGTCCGTGCTTGTAGCCGCCACCACCTCCTGTGGCAGTGAATTCTGTGTGTTTATCACTCTTTGGGTGAAGAAGTTCTTCCTTTTATCTGTTCTGACCCGACCGCTCATGGAGTGCCCACGAGGAGTTCTTGTATTGTGAGAAAGGGAGAAAAGGTCTTCTTTCTCAACCTGCAGTGAATTAAAGGCCAATTGCCGGTGGTCAGTAAATAGACGGGCGACAGCAACCTCAGGGAGGCCATAGATGGGCGCCCATGGCCTCAACCAAAGGCCTGGTGGAAGATCTCCGTCTTGCAGGCCCTGCGGAATTGAAGGAGATCCCTATGCAGGGCCCTGGTCTCAAGTGGGAGCCTGTTCCAGGACATGGAAAGCCCCAGCCCTGGTCGAGGCAAGGCGGGCGTCCTTCAGGCCAGGGACCACCGGGAGGTGTTGAGGGGGCACAGCTGTGGCAGACTCCAGAGGGGCTCTGGTGGGCAGGAAGGGGCTCTGGTGGCACGAGCGCACCTCCCCCCTCTGGCCAGGGCAGTCCCTGTGTGGATCCCCTGCCTCCCCGGGAGAAGAGGCACCCTCTTCTGCTGCAGGGTGCGGCAGGGGGGCTGGAGGGCTGGGCTGGGACCCCCTGGGACCACCGGTGATTTCAACTCCCCGCTCTGCCTGGCCAGCTGGCCGGGGGATCTTGGGCTCGTCACAGTCTCTCACCCTAGCCTACCTCACAAGGCTGTTGGTTGTGAGAATAAGGTGGAGGAGAGGGGAGCACCGTGACAAGCCACTCCTGGGGTCCCGATGAGGGAGGGAGGGAGGGAGGGAGGGAGGGCAGGGTGCAAATTAAAAATAAGCACCACCGGAGGAGGGTTTCCGGGCAGGGAAAGAACCAGGAGTTATGACTGCGGCAAAGAAGCCATCAGGCTGTTTCAGTCTTTTGTGCGCCTCGGAGCCATTATCCCCGTCGGTCAGCAGGACGGGCGGGCAGATCAGAGAGGATGCGGAGGTCTGTCAATGGGAGATAAGGGCTCAAATGAGGAGGCCATTTCCGTTCTCTCGTAAAGGCTTGGCAAAGGGCTGCGGCGGGGGGGGGGGGATTCACCTTCTGTTAAAAGACAAGTTAAAAGTAAGCAGCTTCCTAGGAAAAAGAGCAGAGGAGAGCAAACGCCCAGGAGGAATCCTCCTCCGGGAGTTCTGGCCCCCTAAACGGCCAGAGATCTCTTTGGACAGACAGACAGGGAGGGACACACACGGCTGCTGCGGGGTTAAGCGCAGGCACCAGCGGTTCCCTGGAGGCCGCTCCGTTTTGTGGAATCCCAGAGGAGGTCTGGTGGGGACCACAGCTGGATTAGATCCTCCCATCCTTTGTCCTGATGGGGCCGCAGTGGCTCAGAGGTTAAGACGCTGAGCTGCAGACCAGAAGGTCTGTAGATCAGCAGTTCGAGACCCGAGTGCTGTTTGACGGAGTGAGCTCCCGTCTCTGGCCCCAGCTCCTGCCAATCTAGCCGTTTGAAAGAAAGAAATGCGCCAGGCAGGAGCCTCGCTGCAGCCACAGCTGCTGCTGCAGCAGCACCTCTGCAAGCCTTCTCACCTTGGGCCTATTGGGTGCACTGCAGAATCGGGGCCCCTTCCAAGCAGCACAGCTTCTCCCTGAGGGAGGAGAGAGCCCCACTGTCGGGAGCGGGTCTCCTCCTCCTCCGCCTCTGCTTGGTGCGCCAGACAGTGGGAATCTTCATGTGGAGAGATTTTCTCCAATTCTTTCTCTCCATTGATTTTAATTAAGTTCGCCTCTCTGCGGCAAAGCCTGGAGGGACGGCCAGCCCCGGAGAAGCCGCCCCAGAGCCTCCTGCCAGCCGCCCGCGTCTTCTCGGCACGAAGCCACAGCGTGGCCCATGCCGGGCCTTCCTTCAGCTGGTCTCCAGATAATCAACATAAAATTAAAACCCTGTTCAAGCAAACCACAAAGTCATTACCACGGGCCGTACCAATTGCAGCTTTGATCCAATCTTTCATGCAATTTCACAGCATTCGCAAAGAACTGGCCACACACACACACACACACACACACACACACACACACACACACACACATCATGTTAGCTGTGGTCTGATTTTCTGCTCCCAGAGAAGCAAAGAAGCCGGGAAAAGCAGAAAAGCAACCTCGACTCTCCAATTTGGGCTTCTGTCACACCTCTTAGAACCAGCTGCAGCGGCCTGGGGGGGAGGGCGGTGGAGGTGGGGCCGGTCGCTGCCAGAGCCAGCAACTGGGCACCCTCTCTTGGAGGGGCCAAAGGGCCTCCCCCGAGCCCCCTTAAAGAAGAAGGTAGGGTTGACAGCCTCCAGGTGGGGCCTGGAAATCTCCCACTATTGCAACTGATCTCCTGCTGGAGAAAATGGCTCCTTTGGAGGGTGGACTCTGTGGCCTGGTGGTAAGAAAGAAGTCTGATAAAGGGCCAATATTAAAAACCTAGTTGGAACTTATACAAAAATACATGTATTTATTAGAGAAGAAGAAGAAGAAGAAGGGATTGGATTTATACCCCGCCCTTCACTTGGAGTCTCCTTCCCCTTCCCCTCCCCACAACAGACAGACACCCTGTGAGGTCGGCGGGGCTGAGAGAGCTCTTGACAGAAACTGCTCTTTGTTCAAGGACAGCTCTTGTCAGAACTATGGCTTGCCCAAGGTCACCCAGCCAGGTGCAAGTGGAGGGGGAGTGGGGGATCCAACCCGGTGCTCCCAGACTAGAGTCCGCCTGCACTTAAGGACTACAACAAAGAAAACACGTAAGGGCCCCATGAAAGAAAGCCTCATTAAAAAGTTCAAGTGGCCTGAACGGAAGGGCCAAGACACATGACCGGGGGCGTTTCCGCCCTACTGGGGGCCTTCTTCAGAGGTCAAACAGCATTGAGGTACATGTAACAATAATACATATTAGTAGATAACCAATAAGTTAATACTGGACCAAGAAAAGGAAGGCCGTAGAAAAAAGGGGGGGGGAGAGAAAATTGAATATGAAGAATCAAATATTTGTTTCCCCCGCCCTGTGCCTTACTCTCTGGCATTGCACCCGGCTGAAGCCCCTCCCCAAATCCCACCCACCCCTGGATCTCCCGGTGTTTCCCAACCCAGACCTGGCAACCACGAAAGGGGACCACGGAGAGATTCGGGCAGGCGCCTGCGGGCGTTTGGGGATCCATCCCAGCTGCACGGGAGGGGTGGCCGGCCAGGGACTGGGGGGGAGGGGGCTCCATGGACCCCCACAGGCCAGCCTCCCACCCGCAGAGCGCTCTGGACCCCTCCCCTCCCAAAAGACAGCCCTCGGCCCCCTCCCCTTGGATGCAGCGGGCTGGAGGGGAGCAAGGCCCACAGGCCATCAGAGATCTGACTCCCTGGAGGAAATGGCCCCACTGGGGGGTTGGGGCAGACTGGATGGCGCCACACCTCCTCCGCTGGGCTCCCTCCCCGGCCTTCCCCAGAGACCCAATTCTCCCGCAGGAGCTCCCCAAGGCAGAGCGGGCAGCCCTTCCTCTTCCTCCTGCGCCAATCAGGTCATGTGACGTGAAAATGGCCTCCCAAGTGTGTGGGGCGGCAGGTTCCTCCTTGCTCAGGCCAAAGGGGGCACAAGTGCAGGCTGCATCTCCTTTGGGCCAGGCCCAGCCCAGGCTCGCCCTCCGCCGCCTCCCTCTGCCCACGTGCAAAGTGCACAAGCTCTCTCCCGCCCAGCCCCACACCCCAGGGGGAGCTGTGAGTTCAGGTCCCTTCCGCAAAGGAAGCCACGGGTGCCGGCTGAGGAGGAGTGCTGGGGGGATGCCGGGCCCCACAGGCACCTGGCGGCCTCCCTTTCCCCCACCCCAAAGATGGGGGGGGAGGCTCTGGGATGGCGCTCTGCCCTCCTCCTCTCACCCCATTTCCCAGCACCCCCGGCTCATTTGTCATTTCAAAGTGATCATACGAAGATAAAAGATGCACTTTTTGTAGCGTTTTATCTTAATTAAGCGAGCAGACAAACCGAGCGTGCAGAAAAATGAGGATGCTGCCTGTGGACACTGGGCAGGGACACGAACGCTCAGGAGGAGAAACCATTCTGCTGCGCCCCGGCGGTGAGGGCACCCAGCAAGGTGACCCCTCTCTCTGCCAAGCGCTCCTTCCTGACTTGGCTCCATCGTCATGGGGGGGGGGCAGCACCCTTCAGGGAGCCCCAGTCCCGGGAGCACCTGGGAAGCCGCTCTCCTCAGATCCTCCCTCTGGCCTGCAGACGCTCATCTGCTGGACGGTTTGCCAAAGAGGCCCTCCCCAAAGGACAGGCTGGGCCCACCAGTGGGGAGGCCGACTGGAACGGCTGCTCTTTGGGCTGTCCCCAACAAACCTTCTGGGTGGGTACCAGGGGTCCTTTCGTAGAAAAAGATGTGCAGGAGCTCATTAGCATAACGCATTGGCATAACTCATTTGCATATGCCACACCCCTTGACATCACTGGAAGTGTGTCAGAAAGCAACACCCACCGCTCAGGCTCCACTGGACTCTTTTGGATTGCTAGCTATTGGGGGGGGGGATGCGCAGATCTGCCCTTGCAGAGGAGGGAGAGCTGGTACCTGAATAAAACTTGGTCTTAAAGGTGCCACTGGACTGTTTTGGGCCGGGGGGAGCTCTGCAACTTACCTGGCTGCTTCTTGCTCTGACTGAGGGCTGCTGGGAGCAGGGGGTGGGGCTTGTTGCATGTGCCCCCCCCCGGCCTCTTTACTGCCGGAGCTCCGCTCCTGTGCGCTCCGGCAGGGAATGACCCCTGGTGGTTACACATCAGCACTCTGAAGGACAAGGAAGTTTGACCGGGTGCTGTCTTCAGAATCATTTTTAGTTAGTAACCGGGCAATAACACTGACAAGGAGAGGCCGGGGTGTGTGGGCGGGGTGGAGCAAAGGCCCCAATCCAAGAGAAGCAGCAAACAGGTGAGGGCAGGTGGCGGACTGGGAGCAGGGGAGAGGCCTGCACCGGAGCAGAGGGACTCGGCGCTGGAAGGTACTGTGCATCGCCAAGGCGGGGGGCTTTTTCTCAAAATGTCACCTTTTGCACACTGAGAACCTTTTGCGAGCAACCCACTCCGACAGAACCATCACCGCATGCAAAATGCACATGCTACGTTCTTGCTCTCTCTCTCTCTCTCTGTGTCTGTATGGTTTGCAATCTGATGAAATACAGAAGGACACACAACAATACACAGTTTCCTTCACTTAGTCTTTTGCAGACTGTAGGGAAGAGGGGCTGCGGTGGCTCAAGTGGTTAAGACGCTGAACTGCAGGCTGTGGAAGGTCGGTAGTTCAGCAGTTCGAGACCCGAGTGTGACGCATGACGGAGTGAGCTCCCATCTCCAGCCCCAGCTCATGCCAACATAGCAGTCCGAAGTCAAGAAACTGCAAGTAGATAAATAGGTACCGCTTCGGTGGGGAGGTAACAGCATTCAGTGCGCCTCGGTGTCTAGCCATGCTGGCCACATGACCACAGAAACATCTTCGGACAGCGCTGGCTCTTCGGCTTGGAAACGGAGATGAGCACTGCACCCCTAGAGTTGGATTTGACTGGCTTTCGAGCAAGGGAAACCCTTTGCCTTTACATGAAGGGAAACACCCCAGTCCTTGGGATCGAATCCTGCTTCCAAAAGAGGGGAGCAGTTTTCCACTTTGGGGAGGGGTGGCCCTGAATGTCCTCACTTGGACACCAGAAGCTGAGCCAGACCCTCCTCGGTCTGTGAAGGTCAGTCTGGTCTTCTCTGACTGGTTGCAGCTGGCCAGGAGCTGGGGGGGGGGAAGGGAGGCCTTTCCCTGGAGGTGCCCACAGGTGAGTCCTCCCCTTCTACCTAGAACTTCTCCAGGAGGGCCGCAGAGACAGCAGCCCCCTCAGGGTCTCCATCCCCACCTCTGCTCAAGTGCCTTGTGAGGCCACCAAGTAGTCGGAGACAATTAACATCCCCTCGCTGTCATCGTGCATTTGCTAATAGCAGAGCAGGAGAGAAGACAGGCTGGTCAATTAGCCACAATTTGATCTGACAGCCTCCGCAAAGGGTAGCGGGAGCCACCGGTCTCTCTCCTCCCCGAATGGCCTGGAGTTCAAGAGCTTGTTAGGAGAGTCTCTCTCTCTCTCTCTCTCTCTCTCGCACACAGAGCCTCGGGAAAGCCCCCGCCCACCCTGGGCCTGGGAGGAGAGGACCCCGTCCGCCCTGCCCTGCCCTGCCCTGCCCTGTCCTCTGGTGGCCAGCAGTCCTGCAGGGACACCCTCCCTCCGGGAGGTGGTGGTGGTGGGACCCCAGCAAGATGGGGCTCCTCCTCCCATCCCTTGCCCCAAAGGAGCAGGGGGCTGGGCCCCCACGCAGAGGGCTTGGCTGGGCTGGAGGCACCCCATGCCGCTTGCCTCCCCATGAGGGAAGCTTGTCCCACACGACACAGAGGCAGAGTTCCTGGCGGGAAGTCTGCATATGGAGCAGAGGTCCATCAGTGGCTCTTAGCCACGAGGTATAGGTAGGAGCTCTCGGTCTGGGGCAAGTTATGCTCTGTATTCTTGGTGCTTGGGGGGGGGGCAACAGTGGGAGGGCTTCTACTGTCCTCTAGCCC
>NW_015161975.1:708679-719243 GCF_001447785.1 Gekko japonicus | reverse complement strand
GTATAGGTAGGAACTCTCAGTCTGGGGCAAGTGATGCTCGGTATTCTTGGTGCTTGGGGGGGGCAACAGTGGGAGGGCTCCTAGTGTCCTGGCCCCGCCGCTGGACCTCCTGAGGGCACCTGGTATTTTTGGCCGCTGTGCGACACAGAGTGTTGGACTGCAGGGACCATTGGCCTGATCCAGCATTGGCTTCTCTTATGTTTTTATAAGAGGGAATTAGATGAACATACGGAGCAGAGGCCCATCAGTGGCTCTAAGCCACGAGGTGTAGATAGGAACTCTTGGTCTGGGGCAAGTGATGCTCTGGGTTCTTGGTGCTTGGGTTGGGGGGGGGGGGCCACAGTGGGGGGGGCTCCTAGTGTCCTCCTGGCCCCACTGCTGGACCTCCTGATGGCCCCTGGTATTCTTGGCCACTGTGTGACACAGAAGAGTGTTGGACTGGATGGGCCTTTGGCCTGATCCAACATGTGGCTTCTCTTCTGTTCTTACATTCTCATGTCTTCTCCCCTTCCCTCCCAGCAGGGCTTCCTTCAGGAATGGAGGAGGGCTTTAATATTCAGCCTCGTCAGCAGTGGAGGAGCAATATTTTATTCCGCAAATCACCCGTCATTAAGCACGCCAGCTCCCCCCCTCCCCCCATCTCTCTCTCCCTGGTGACCCCCCCCCATGGAACTCACCTCCATCAGTTCTTCTTTTTAATCGCCCAGCAGTGAAGTTGGAATAAATGACACAATTTATGGTGTGTACCTTTTCATTAGCGCGGGGGGAAAGCGCCCGGCCACTCCGCTGCCATCCAGAAGGCGCCCCCCCCCCCGGGGAAGGTGCTGGGAACGGCTGTTGCAGGTGGTGGTGGTGGGAGGCCCCTCTGTGTGTGCCTCAGAGCTGTGAGGGGGGGGCATGGGGCCCCACCTGCCTGAGCCAGGGCCCGGCCCGCAGGCAGGCCCCTCTCCTGGTGGGAAGGCAAGCAGAGTGAAGAAGAAGAAGACGAGAATAGATTGGATTTGTACCTTCACTACCCAAAGGAGTCTCCGAGCGGCTGACAAACTCCTTTCCCTCCCCCTCCCCACAACAGACACCCTGGGAGGTGGGTGGGGCTGAGAGAGCTCTCTCGAGAACGGCCCTTGAGAGAACAGCTCTGAGAGAACTTGTGACTGGCCCAGGGTCACACCAGCAGCTGTATGTGGAGGAGGAGTGGGGAATCAAACTCGGTTCTCCCAGATTAGAGTCTGTGCTCCTAACCATGAAACTACACTCCTCAGTGCCAGGTGAGGTTCATTGGTTACCAGGTGGCGTTTTCTCCTTGACCTGCAGCTCTTGTTAGAGGTGCTTGATTCCTTAAAAACCACCTGTGTAAGACGGAGGACGTGCAGCCCCACCTCAAGCTGTGCCTACTGTCCGGATTCCCTGAGTGAAGGGGTCCTTGTGCTGGGAGGGTCCCTGCTCAGCTGTCCATGCCTGCGTGGTGGCTGTGACCCCCTCAAGGCCTGCCTGGACTTGGCGCTGCAGGAGGAGGAGGAGGAGGGGTGGAGTTCTTTCCCATACAAGGGGGGGGGGGGACGGACCCTGCGCTTAGAAAACTAGCATATGTGAGGGGGAAGGGTGGAGGACGGACTGCTGCTATCGAGGAGCATTGCATTTTGAGGGGATCTGCCTCTGGTCTAGAGACAGAAGTGTGTGTGGGGGGTCGATTCCGTGACAGCTAGGCGTTATGCATCTACCTCCTTTACACTCTGTCTGGGTGGAGGAGCCAGTTTGGTGTAGTGTTCAAGAGCAGCAGACTCTAATCTGGGAGAGCCGGGTTTGATTCCTTACTCTTCCACATGTAGCTGCCGGTGTGACCTTGGGTCAGTCACAAGTTCTCTCAGAGCTGTTCTCTCAAGGGCAGTCATCTAAAGAGCTCTCTCAGCCCCACTGACCTCACAGGGTGTCTGTTGTGGGGAGGGGAAGGGAGACTGTAAGATGCTCTGAGACTCCGAGTGAAGGGCGGGGTATAAATCCAATCTCCTCCTCTTCAATCTCTTCAGCTTGGTGTAGTGGTTAAGTGCATGGACTCTAATATGGAGAACTGGGTTTGATTCCTCAATCCTTCACTGACAGCTGCTGGTGTGACCTTGGGTCAGTCACAAGTTCTCTCAGAGCTGTTCTCTCAAGAGCAGTTTCTCTCAGGAGCTGTCTCAGTCCCACCTACCTCCCAGGGTGTCTGTTGTGGGGAGGGGAAGGGAAGGGAAAGGAGATTGTAAGCCGCTCTGAGACTCTGAGTGAAGGGCAGGGTATAAATCCAGTCTCCTCCTAGAGAAGGCTGAAGACCCCTGCCCTGGGGTGTTGCCATTTACAATGCTGTTAGCAAGTGTCCTGGGACCCTGCTCTGGGACCCTGGGTGGACTTGCTGGTGGCTGGTCATTTGCCAAGTCCAGCAGTCGGTTTTCCAGGACAAGCAAAATGCGTCCCCAACGTGATGGTCTCTGCTGTCTTCCCTCCCCCCTCCCCGTGGTGCACTCTTGTCTTCCCCTTGTGATCTTCAAGAGGCACGGAGGAGGGTGGGGTCTTCCGGCAAACACCTCCTTTGGAATTCTCCGGGCTGGAAGGAAGGCAGGGGGGGGGGGGGCAGCTCTAGCTGGCTGCACATTCCCTGGAGAGACAGAGCCACGTGTCAGTGGCTTCGCTCATGGTGGGGGCTGGCCTGCCCCCCCTCCTGCGGGATCTCCCCCTCTCCCGCCCTGGCCTGGCACATCGCTTGGCCATGCCAGTCTAGGGCACCCCATCAACATCATTCAGGCTGGAATTTCCCCCCTCTGCCCAAGAGAGGGTTTGCTACCTTTTGTAGTCGTGCAGAGGCAG
Organism: Gekko japonicus; assembly: GCF_001447785.1. Taxonomy (NCBI): domain Eukaryota; kingdom Metazoa; phylum Chordata; class Lepidosauria; order Squamata; family Gekkonidae; genus Gekko; species Gekko japonicus. The sequence continues at coordinate 716,405 of NW_015161975.1, read as the reverse complement.
TTAGAGGCAAGCACATTTATCCTGCAGAGCGTCCTTGCCTGCTCTCCTGCCAGGTGTCTTAGAAGCTGGCACAGAACAGACCAGAAGCTTCCCCCCAGGAAAGGGCAGGCAGGCCCCAAGTAGCTGCCGGATCAGGCCTGCTCCCCCCCCCCCCCTTTTTCCTTCCCCTGGGAAGGGGCCGGGGGGGCCGCCGCTCCGGCCTGGACTTCTGTTGCCTCCGGCTGGCCAGGAAGTATGGGGGGGGGGAGGGTATATCTCCGCCTCTGGAGGGGCTGCACCACAAGGCTCCAGTCACTGTTGTCGCAGGGCCTGCCAAGAGCTTCCAGCAAAGGCTGGCTTGGAAGGTAGTGAGGGGGAGGGAGGGAGAGAGAGAGAGAGAGAGAGAGAGAGAGAGTGTCTGTGGGGGGGGGAGCGGAAGGAAGTGGGCGAGGGGTGCGATGTCTGAGAGACTGGCATCAGACTGTGGGCTGGGAGTAGAGTCTGGAACAAACAAACCCAAAGGCAAAACTGCCTGGTGCGTCTGCCGCTCCCTGCGGCTTCAACTGTTACCCAGATTAGAGCCCAAGGTGGCCTGGAGCTGGTTGGAGGCTCTGGACTTGGGCCTCCACTTTCGACAGAGGTGCAAAGAAGTTGCCCTCCAGGGGGCCCAGCTGGGCTGCCCAGGAGGGGGAGAAGCACTGCCGGGGACGAGGCGCCAAAGGGTCGGCATTGTGCTCGTCAAGCCAAGGGACCAAAGGCGAGGCAGAGCAGCCCCCCACCCCCCACTGGAATCTCAGCAGGACGGAGTGACGGGGGTCATCTCTGACCTCTCGGAGGCCCCCTTCCTGACTCAAATGGCGCTCTTTTCGAGGCGGTGGGTGGGGAGAGAGAGTTGGCATAGAAAAATATCATCGTGACTTGGAAATAAATGGCGTGGTTAGCATAAAGGGAGTCCCTAATTAGCCAGCAATCATCCATTACTGTAGCTTTCAATTCATTAAATTGCATAATTACATAAAAACACTGTTGATGTGCTCTTCAGTGTATCTGGTATTGTCTTCTCAATAATTAGTTTCAGAATTGTCAGTTTGACAGGGCAATTAAAAATGTTTAAAGATGCCACCTCTCCCTGCCTTTCACGCAGCTCTGCAGGGCGTTTTTGAGCATCACTCCGCTGCGAGGCTCAACCAGACGCCTCGGCTTTTGTTCCGTAACAATATGATACGAGACCGGCCGGGTACGTCGATTCTCCCGGTGACATTTCTGCACAATTGGGCTCGTGTTTAAATGGAGGCCTAAAAGAAGCTGGAGAAACCCTTTTTGGCATGTTTGGCCCGAGAGGAGTTGTTTGGGCTGCAGCAACAGAAAGGGAAAGGGGGAGGGAATGCAGGGGAGTCTGTCCAGGACGTTTGATTCCACCCTTCCGCCAAGAGGCACAGGGCAGCATGAACCTCACCACTGGCCCAGCACCACGACAGTCTCTGGCCCACCACCCTCAGCCAGCTAAGGGGCTGCTGGGCAGGAGGTGCATGCAGGTTACATAAGAACATACGAGAAGCCAACGTTGGATCAGGCCAATGGCCCCTCCAGTCCAACACTCCTCTGTGTCACACAGTGGCCAGAAATACCAGGGGCCACCAGGAGGTCCAGCAGTGGGGCCAGAACTCCAGAAGCCCCTCCCACTGTTGCCTCCCCCCCCCAGCACCAAGAATACAGAGCATCCGTTGCCCCAGCCTGAGAGCCCCTATCTATACCTTGTGGCTAAGAGCCACTGATGGCCCTCTGCTCCATATGCTTATCTAATTCCCTTGTGAAGCCGTCCATGCTTGTAGCCGCCGCCACCTCCCGTGGCAGTGAATTCCATGTGTTAATCACTCTTTGGGTGAAGAAGTACTTCCTTTTATCCGTTCTGACCCGACTGCTCAGCAATTTCATGGAGCACCCACGAGGAGTTCTTGTATTGTGAGAAAGGGAGAAAAGTACCTCTTTCTTTACCTGCTCTTTCCCATGCATAATCTTATAAACCTCGATCATGTCACCCCCTCAGTCGTCATTTCTCCAAGCTACAGAGCCCCGAGCGCTTTAACCTTTCTTCATAGGGAAAGTGTTCCAACCGTTTTATCATTCTAGTTGCCCTTTTCTGCATATTTTTCCAATGCTATAATATCCTTTTTGAGGTGTGGTGACCAGAACTGTACACAGGTTGCTGGCCGAGGTGGGCCAAAGCAGCCACCGAGTGTCACATGGAGAGGAGGACCAGGAACCAGAAGTGACCGCGAATCAACAAATGGTTTCTGAAACTGGAACCTGGCTGGTTACTCTCAAGTAGACGGAGGAGGGGAAAGGAAGCCGAAGGGAGAGGGTCAGGTCTAGGCCGTGTTTCCTCTATGGACTTCCTTCTTTTTGAAGCACAGGGGGAATGGTACTTTGGGAGGCTGCGGAAGAAATGCCAAGGAGCAGGTAGCTCTTATTTGCCTCACATGGGCCTCAGCCTTCATTTCAGGGGCAAGTTTGGCCTTATTTTGCTGAATGACGAACTAGTTGGCCACCTCAGCTAAAAAAATTTAACATCAAGAGCACCGCACTTTACTTAATGATTGTTTTATACTGTTTAATGATTGTTTTAATGTTGTTTTAACTGTTGTTATGGCAATTGCCTCTGTTGTAGCCGCCCTGAGCCTGCTGGGGAGGGCGGCATATAAATCTAATAAATAAATAAATAAATATGAAAGAGGTGACGTCGCTTCCTATCTCGCCTGGTGCAGTTTTCTGCCTGGAAAAGCTGTGGCTGCCGATCTGCACTGGTCCCTATGAGCCTCCTTGGAAGCAGGAGGCCGTTTACACCAGCCAGTCAGGAGCCAGCAAAGGTCTGAGAGGGAGGGAGGTGAGGACCTAACCCAGGGGTGTCGAACTCATTTGTTCTGAGGGCCGGATCTGACATAAATGAGACTTTGTTGGGCCGGGCCACGTGTGTGCCATAAAAGGTAATGCCAAGTAGCAGAGAGATAAACTTTATAAAGGACACAAACACAAAGGTTTGTTTTTTTACTTAAAATAAGAACATGCTTAAAACATCAGCACTCTTGCAATATTTTGTTTATTTAACAGTGTCTATTAACTGACACCTCTTGCTCCGAATTTAGGCATCAAAATGTCTGTGCCGTTGTAATCTCGAGTCTGCTGTTCAGCTGTGTGTGTGATGTTGTTCTTTGCTCTCCGTTCTTGGTGTCTCCTTCTACTAAATAAAGCTGGTCTATAAACAATGACTGGGTGTTGCTGTTCACCAGGTGAGGCGATATCCCACTTCTGACACCATGTAGTGTTCTGCAGCGATATCGCCTCCTCTGGTGAACAGCAACACCCAGTCGTTGTTTATAGACCAGCTTTATTTAGTAGGAGGAGACACCAAGAACCGAGAGCAAAGAACAACATCACAGGACCGGAGAGTACGCTGACCCTCCCCGTTCCATGAGGTTAAATACATCACCATAGAATGGAAAGCCACGTACAGTGTGTATCTTCAAGCTGCAAACCTACGATGATGCAGCAGCAGCAGAACTGGAAGAAGCAGCAGAAGACAGCCAGTTCCACTGCGGGCCTGAGAGAAGCCCTCCGGGGCCCTGATCCGGCCCCTGGGTCACGTATTTGACACCCCTGACCAATGTTCCCTTTAAGCAGTGGAGTCTTGTGAGCAAAAATTCTACTTGGTGAGCTACGGGCATGAAAGTTGTGAGCGAGCGATTTGACTGCTGCATAAATTAATTTGCTCTGGAGCCCCATCCTTCCTGAGCTGAGACAAAAATGTGTGAGCTGGAGGCTAAAAAACTGTGAGTTAGCTCACACCAAGTCAGCTTGGAGGGAACCCTGCCCCTGACCTAACCTGTCCTTAGAGGCAGGAGCGAGTGGCCGGTTTCCAAGCAAGGAGGCTGCAAATGTGTTTAGCAGTCAAACTGGACCTTGTTCGAAGGCATCAGTCCGATCCTAGATGACCACCCCCCAATCTGTTTGGTCTGTGCCGAATAACCACAAATGGATGCTCAGATGCGCTGCCTCAGGGTTCCGCAAAACTCTCTGTGTGCGCAAAGCTGCAGATGTTTCAAATGGATCAGTGGCCATTACTGTCACAGAGGACCATTTAGACGACCACTGAAGGGTAGGATTATGTTGAAACGCGGCACTTATTGATGACTGATTTATATGATTTGTGAGTGATGTAATTGTCTGCTCGAAAATTGCCTGCTGAGCAGAGCAGCATGGGCGGAGTAGAATTTAGCTGGGCTGGGCGAGAAAGGGCACGCATCCCGGCAGACATTTGCATGTCGTGAAAAGCCGGCATTTTAAAAATTACATTATTCCCAGGGTGAAGTCAGAGGCCACAGTGCAGGTCAAATACGACTGACATGACGGTGCATCCCATAGCCCAAGCAATAGGACTGGCCCTGAGGAAATGGGACCTGGAGCACGAGCGTTCACAGGACACATTCAACGGCTACACAAACCTCAACGTTAAAGATTGGTTGGGAATATGGCAAAGCAGCCTGAGGAACACGAACAACCGGATTAACAGATTAACAAACCATTCAACTGGCCGCAGAAAACCCAGTTCCCTGTCTGTGACCAGTGGACCAGCTGGGGCCCCAGCCGGTGTGGGTGTTGGAACAGCCTGGCGCCAAAGTCAGCGTCAGGCTGGGCCCGGCAGTGTTTGATTTGTCTGTTTGTTTATCGTATGTCAGAGTTACACACAGGAAGCATACACTAATATAAAATACGGAACCAAGTTGATACAACGGGTACGCAGACTGACTGGGCAACCCCCCTGAAATACCAATATCTAGATTTTCGATCCACTCAGCTGCAGCTGGGGAGAGTTCAAAGAGCTCCGTCACATCTCCCTGGAAAGCATGACGCTCACATTCCTGTGACAGATGGAAAACAGTCTGGCCAGCTGCACCACAATTGCATTTGGGTCGTGGGATTTTGCCCCATTTAAACAACAGGTCTGCACAACCGTCACAGCCTGTTCGTATTCTACTAGCCATCTTCCCTATTTTACATGGCAAGTCAAATCCTGCAGGCCTCTCATTGGTGTCTATCGGGTTATGGACATCGGGTGGAACTGACTGCATCCATGTTCACAACCATCCATTCCCCAGGTCAGAATTTTGTGTTTGCAGGATTTGTGCACATCTCATTGCTGGGCGCCGGGACCTTAGTCTGGACAGGCCCGCGTCAGCTGTGTCCTTGTGGATGGGCCACTCTCTGTTTTCAGTGATCTTTCTATATTCATGAAGAAGAGCATCTTGTTTCCGGAGATGTGGGGGAGCGATGTGACACGATGTGGGTAGTCAATAGGTCAGAGTGGGTTCAATAGTGGGTGCAGTGGTTAAGAGTGGCGGCAGGGCTGTAATCCGGGAGGACCGGGGTTGATTCCCCACTCCGCCTCCCCATGCAGCCAGCTGGGTGACCTTGGGTCATTCACAGCTCTCTCAGAGCTCTCTCAGCCCCGCCTACCTCACAGGGTGTCTGTTGTGAGGAGAGGAAGGGAAGGAGATTGTAAGCCACTCTGAGACTCCTTCGGGTAGTGAAGGGCCATGGGGGATACATCCAACTCCTCCTCCTCTTCTTCTTCTGCAATTCTAGCTCGCCTCCTCGTGGTGCACCCTAGATAATGCTAAAGAGCTAGATCTTTCTGGCTGCCAGACAATGGTAGGGTCTCCTGGCTACCCTACAGACATGGAAACAGCTCACCCAGCAGTGTTCAAGAGGCAGAAGGGCGAAGGCTGCTGGGTCATTCTTTGGCCTAGAGGAAGCTACTCTGGAGACAGCCCTGTGGGGCTGGTTGGTTGGCATCACAGCGGACCTGCTCCGGGGGCCCCCGGCTCTAGTAGGTGCCTGCTACACGAACAGGATGCATTCCTCACGGACCTCCTCCCAGGATGTACCGATTATTTCCTTGTCTACATGGGGTCCCCCCCCGAAGAGCCCCCTTCATGGAAACAGCCCCTGCCTCTACGCATTCTCCCCCGGGGTGGCAGGCGGCATGCCGAAGTGGGGCTGGCACCCTGCCACCGTTCTTTCGTCATTATTTTGCAGTCAGGACTGGTAATTGCCTTGCTAACAGAGCAACTCGACAATCTGCTGGAGACCATTACATGCAAAAGCATGACCAAGCAATCGATCCCTGGCCATCCCTGCGGCGAAGGGCTCCAGCAGCTGCCGGGCTCCCGGCAGGATTCGTGTTCCGCGCACTTCCCAACGTGTGTACCGCAGTAAATCCGGCAGTGGGGCGGCGGAGGCACGACCGGCACAGGGGAGGGGGGGCCATCACAGCGGACCTGCTCTGGGGCCCCAGGCAGCGTGCGCCTGCTGGGCGCAGTGGCGGGAAAAGGACGGACAGACGCCATCTGTTCCCTCAATGTGCTGGTTGCCCTCTGCAGAACGTGCGCTGGTGGCGCGCAGGTTTCTCCATCGAGCGAATGGGCTTCCTCAGGGCAAGCAGGACGGGATCACAGCCTGGGGCAGACTCAACCCACGCAGAAGAGCCCCCTGATCCCCCGTTCGTCCCTGCAGAGTTGCCTGGTGTCAGTCAGCGTGGCTGTGATCCTGGCGTCCAGGCTGAAGGCATCCGGGGCTACCTGCCCGCTTGCACCCGGAGCGATGAGAAGTGTGATTCTGGAGGGGCCACAAGGCCGGGCAGAGGCCAATCCCGAGGCCGTCTCAGAAGGGCCCCAGGAGCCTGGCCAGGTGGCGGCTGCCCTCCCCCAAGAGCCAGGGCTGCTCTGGTCCTTGCCGGGGCTCTGGGTCAGCCGACAGGCTGTGAGGGCGGGGCTGCTCCTGCCTGCCTGCCTGACTGGAAGCCACAGCTCAGCCTGTTCCCAGCCCCAGCGGACGGAGTCGGGCAGCTGCCAGCCCTGCCGCAGGGCACCGCCCCGCCGGGACGCTGGTGCTTCTCACCTCCTCTGGGGAGAAGCTCCCCGTCTTGCCTCCAGAGCCTTTGGAAGAACTCCACTGGGAGCTCATGCTGCCCCGGTGGGAGAAAGAAGCTCCTGGGGAGGCCTCCCCCCAACTTACTTTACATTTGGTTATTCACGTTATCTCTACTAGTCCGCCTTTCTGAGACAGGCACTCAAGGTGGATGATGCGAAGAGAGTCGGTAAACGGTGCCAGAAGATTTGGACCATCGAACCAACCAGAAATCTGAGGGCCACTTTGGTGTCGTGGCTAAGTGTGCGCGGACTCTAGTCTGGGAGAGCCGGGTTTGATTCCCCCACTCCTCCTCCACTCGCACCTGCTGGGTGACCTTGGGCAAGCCGTAGTTCTGACAAGAGCTGTTCTTGGAATAGGGCCGTTTCTGGCAAGTGTGTGCCCCCCCCATGACCTGCTGAAGCCCTTGTGTCGCAGCCAAGGAGGACTTGGCCCTCAGCGGGGGGGGGACCCTTCTTGATCCTGGGCAGGGTCCCACCATGAGGGAGCAGGGCCAGTGCTCTTCTCCGTGGGAGGTGGGGCCCCCGCCCTGCCCTGCAAAGCCCCACCATCCAAGGAAGGTGGTTGTGGGCCCTCCCTGTCCTGTTGGGGGCTGGGGCACTTCTGCATTCCGGCTGGCAGTGCCACGACCCTCCACCCCTGCTCCCCTGAAGGCCGGACAGAACTGCCTCGTGGAACAGCAGCAGCGGCGGCAGCCACTGGTCCATCCGTTCTTCTTGTGCCACCGACACACCGCTCTCTTCCCCCGCGCCCCCCCCCCGCC
>NW_015161975.1:707583-708604 GCF_001447785.1 Gekko japonicus | reverse complement strand
ACCCGCCCAAGAATTCATTAGACAAAATTCTCTTCCCTGCTCCTCATAATGAGATTGTGGCACTTCTGAAGGCTGGCTGCGTGAGGAAGAGGCGCGCTAAGCCCCTCGCGCTCCGGGACACAAGAGAGCCAGCTGCAGAAGGAGGAGGAGCGTGTGGCGCTAGGGGCGAGGGCGGCACCAGGCAACTCCAGCGGGGCAGGGGCAGGCGCAAGGAAGGGGGATGGCTTGGGAAGGCCCCCCCCCGTCTCCGTCTTGTCTCAAGGGCGGCCGCGGCCCCCTTCCTAGCCTTCCCCTCTTGCCTGGCAAGCTCTGATTGCTGCCCTCCTGCCCTTGAGACATGCGCAGAGGCCTTGCTCGGCTGTGGGCAGGGGGCAGGTTGCCCCCCCTTTCGTGGATGCCCTAGCAGGAGAGCCTGCAGCTGGGACCTTGGGGGGGGGAGGGGATGCCTTCCTGAGCTGCTCCCCTCTCTTTCGGCTGCCTCACCCCAAACCCTTCCTGCCTGCTCTGCATAGTCTCTAAAATAGAGTGACAAGAACCCCTCCCACAGCTTTGTCCCCCCCCAGCTGCCCTCTTCTTTAACTCCCGCCACCCTTGTCTTGCCTCAGTTGCCAGGTCTCCCCCCCAACCCCCCCCCAGCCTGAGGTGAAGAAGAACAAGAAGAGATTGGATGTATACCCCCATGGCCCTTCCCTCAGAGTCTCAGAGCGGCTTACCACCTCCTTCCCCTTCCCCTCCCCACAACAGACACCCCCTGTGAGGTAGGTGGGGCTGAGAGAGCTCTGACAGAAACTGCTCTTGAGAGAACAGCTCTGAAAGAACTTATGACTGACCCAAGGTCACCCAGATGGCTGCATGTGGAGGAGGAGTGGGGAATCAAACCCGGATCTCCCAGATTAGAGTCCGTGCTCCCGACCACGATACCAAACTGGTGCATCACTGATCTTCTTGCACAGCAGCCCTGCAGAGAATTTGGGTCCCTTTCTCCGAAGCCTGAACCGTCCATCGTGGAGAGCCCCTTCCT
>NW_015161975.1:702281-707555 GCF_001447785.1 Gekko japonicus | reverse complement strand
TGTGTCCGCGCGCGGTCTGTGTGGTCTGGGGGGGGGGGGGAGAGGACACGTCCTGCCACAGCAGTTCAGCCAGGTGTCCCCCTCCCCTCTCAGGGAGGTGGAAGGTAGCCCTCAATCCGCAGCATCAGAGAGTCGCCTCCCCCGACCCCTGTCTTGGGAGGAGAGGGACCCCTAGCTGGTGGGGGGGGGGCAGGAAGGCGAGCCAGGCTCCGCGCTGGCAGAGACGGAAGGTTTGGTCCAGGGGAGCAAAAGGAGGCCTTCGGATTCTGCACGTTGCCACCCCAGAGCTCGGTTACTATAGTTACTGCTGGAGTACATGGATAACAATTGGGGGGGGGGTGAGGAGACACACACACACAGAGAGAGAGAGAGAGAGAGAGAGAGAGAGAGAGAGAGAGATGGATTTCTAAATGGATTGTTGTTTTCGCAACAATTCACCTCTCCCCGGCAGCCTTGGGCGGGAACTTCAGCCTTTGGAAAGTTCTTCCTTCAGGAACCATTTGTCACCCCGGTGGGAAAGGGGGGGGGGGAGGCAGCCACACGCACCAGCGCCGTCTGCCTCCTGGGCCCAGCTGCAGCCACAGCTCCCAGGCCACGGAGGAGGAGCCAGCACAGGGGAGAGCGGGAGGGGCGCTGCCTGGCCAGGGCAGGAGCCCCCTCAGCTGCCAAACCAGAGTGTCGGACTTCTTCCGAGGGAGGAGCAGCACTTACTCCCCTGGGCAACGGAAGCATCATTGGAGCCACAGCAGGCAGGTCCATCAGTGGCCCCCATGAGCCACAAGGTACAGATAGGAGCCCTCGGTCTGGGGCAAGGGATGCTCTGTCTTCTTGGTGCTTGGGGGTGGTGGCAACAGTGGGAGCTTGGGAGGGCAAAGAGTGATGAACACATGGAATTCATTGCCACAGGAGGCGGTGGCGGCTACAAGCATGGACGGCTTCAAGACGGAAGCATGTGGAGCAGAGGTCCATTGGTGGCTCTTAGCCACAAGGTGTAGATAGGGACTCTCGGTCTGGGGCAAGGGATGCTCTGTATTCTGAGTGCTTGGGGTGTGTGTGGCAACAGTGGGAGGGCTTCCGGTGTCCCTGGCCCCACTGCTGGACCTCCTGATGGCACCTGGTATTTCTGGCCACTGTGTGACCCAGAGTGTTGGACTGGATGGGCCATCGGCCTGATCCAACGTTGGCTTCTCTTATGTTCTTATGTTCCCTGAAAACAAACTTCGTCTGCCAGCTGGGGCAGGGCAAGGATCCATTCAACTTAGGGGTTTTTTTTGGGGGGGGGGGAACTGCCAAAGAGGCCTTGAGTGCAGTCGGCGGGTTGAACACACTGAGCTGAAGCTGACTCATACCAAGCTGAAGCTGGCTCATGCCGAGTGAGTTCAAGTCGGCTCATGCCGAGTTGTGGCTGGCTCATGCCGAGCTGATGCTGGCTCATACCAGGCCAGCCCTTCCGGCCATCTAGACAGGTACTATCTGCAAGGGATAGTATTTGTATCCTCGTATTTGTATCAAGCTCATTTTGTCTGTAAAACATGCCTGCCAGTTCAGTCTTGTTATGTCCCGTGTTTAGGGGCAGGTGACGTTTGCCTCAGACTCAATGGGCCACCCATTCCCATGTGGAAGGAACCTCCCTCTTTCCCAACCAGCTGGGAATGAATTGCTCAGGGATTACACCCCACCCCACCCCCCCCCACCCCACCCAAAGGATCCTCCCTTCTCGATTCCAGCCAGACAGGTGAATGAATCCCTGTTCTATTGTATTACCCAGGGCTTTTTTTGTGTGTAGAAAAAGCCCAGCAGGAACTCATTAGCATAATAGACCACACCCAACAGCAGAAACTCATTAGCATATTAGGCCATGCCCCCCGACAGTGCAGCTCATTAGCCTATTAGGTCACACCCCCATGCCTTCCCTTGGCTTGCCTGGACGCCCCAGGACTGCAGGGAGCTCAGGCAAGCTGGCCCTTGGACAGGCCGGGGAAGGCATGGGGAGGCCTCCCCGATCCTTCCAGGGCCCCCGCCCCCCCCTCGGGGTTGCCAGAGGGGTCGCTCTCCAGGCCTTCCCTCTGTAGCCACGCACATGCAGAGGTTTTATGCTGTAGTGGGCGTGGCCAACTCTGAAGCCAGCCGGAACTCCGTTCCTGCCCCCAAACAGCCCTTTACCTTTTCAAAAAATCCAGTTTGGTGTCGTGGTTAAGTGCGCGGACTCTAATCTGGGAGAACCAGGTTTGATTCCCCACTACTCCTTGCACCTGCTGGATGACCTTGAGCAAGCCATAGTTCTGTCAGAGCTGTTCTCTCAAGGGCAGTCCTGTCAGAGCTCTCTCAGCCCCACCTGCCTCCCAAGGTGGCTGTTGTGGGCAGGGGAAGGAAAAGGAGTTTGTAAGCTGCTCTGAGACTCCGAGTGAAGGGCAGGGTATAAATCCAATCTCCTCCTGCTCCTCCTCCTCCCTCTGATGAGCTCAGCAAGACTATGTCGCTCTGCAGTTCCCTGATGAAAGAGACAGGCCCTTCTTGTTGGTCTCCCTCACAGGCTGGGCACACGGGGGCCTTGGGGAGGAAGGGATCCTGATGCAGGCGGCGGGGCTTGGGTGCTGGAAAGTACTGGGTTCAACACATGGAGAACTCGGACAACGACATGCGGTCAAACGCGTTTATTGCACTTCACAACAAGACAAGGAAAAACGGCCCTGCAAGGCCAACTATATTCACTCAGCCCAGCACACCTCTGTCCCCATCGGAGGGTTTGCCAAGGGTGCTGTCGGTGGACTCGAGGTGGACTAGGATCCTCGGTCTCCTTTGTGTTTGGGGATCAAGCTCCTGCTTAAGCCGAGGACCCCTGGTGGCGGTCCACCTACATAACAGGTGAGGACTTGGCAGCCTTCTTTGAAAGAGAGCTGGCCAGGAGGGGGGGGGGGTGAACTCTGGTTCTCCTTCTGCCCCCCCTTACACACACACACACACAACCCAGGCCAAGGTTCACTCTGGTCAGCACATGTCCTGCTTCTGCCTTAACTTTCCAGAGGTTCCCTGGGAAGCCCTTCGTTTCCTCCGTTGGTTCTGTGCCCTGAGAGAAGGCAGTCCCTGACGCCTCGGCAGGGGAGCTGGAGGCTGCTTGGGGTGGCTGCCGGAGTGAGGGGGCAGGAGGAGGCCTACCCATAAACTCCACCCCCACCCACCGCAGCTCTCAGGCAGGGGGGGAGGGGTCAGAGAGGCCCCCTCCGCTCTCCCCGTCAGCCATATTCATCCCCCCCCCGCCACCCACAGCTGGACTTGGGAAGGAAACTTCTCCAATGAGTCAAGCTGCTCCTCCGGAAAAATCTCCCCCGGTAGGTGTGGGGCCTATTTATAACTCTCTCTCTCTCTGCATCATGAACCACGGCAAGACGCTCAGCGGTGGCGAAGACAGCCAGGCGGCGGGCCCCTCCCCCTCCCGCCGCTAATGGAGGAGATCCCCCTCCCTCCCCGGAGGAGTGGGGGTGAGAAGGAATGGATGCCGGGTGCCAAAGTGAGCAGCCGAGACCAGCAGGGCGGCAGCGCAGATCCTCTGCGTGGGTTGCAGCCAGCGGGAGCGGCTGGGCCTGGGGTGGAGTCCCCCAGCATAGGCCGGCAGTCCGGGCCTGGCGTGCCAGCCAGCCGGGCAGAGGCCCTGTGGCTGGGAGACCCAGAGAGGACCTGCAGGCCACCGCCTCGGGGGCTTCTTCTACCCAGTTTGGTGTAGCCAGTTTGGTGTCGTGGTTAAGTGTGCGGACTCTTAATCTGGGAGAACCGGGTTTGATTCCCCACTCCGCTTCCACATGCAGCCAGCTGGGTGACCTTGAGTCAGTCACAAGTTCTCTCGGAGCTGTTCTCTCAAGGGCAGTCCTTGAAAGAGCTCTCTCAGCCCCGCCCACCTCGCAGGGTGTCTGTTGTGGGAAGGGGAAGGGGAAGGGGAAGGAGTTTGTGAGCCACTCTGAGACTCCTTTGGGCAGTGAAGGGCCATGGGGTACAAATCCAATCTCCTGTCTCTTCTTCTTCCATCAACTCTCCCAGGCACACAACCTCACCCGCTCTTGCCGCTATCGTTGGTGAGCTGTCTTCAGTGCCCTCCACCCCATGGGGCTTGCCAGGCTGGCGCTGCTTGGCTCAAGGCCACAGAGCAGCATTTCCTGATTCTCACGGGTCACTCTATGAAGAAGCCCCTTTAAACTGCAAGACGACCACCGGGGCCAGCTTGTCTTGGGGTGTCCACCTCAGTTTATCCAACTGGAGCTTCTGAGAGCCCAAATAGTGTGTGTGTGGGGGAGAGAGCTAAACCTGGGTTTAACTCCCCCCCCCCCACAGCACTCATTGCAGCCTCTGGCAGATTGTGACTTTGAGCCAGTAACATGCTTTTTGCCTAACCTACTTCACAGGGTCGGTGTAAGGAACAGAGCCATGTAAGCCACACTCAGCTTCCTGGAGGGAAGGGTAAAAAGGAGAGACTCCACCCCATCCGTGGGCTCCAGTCTATGAAATGGAAATAATCGTGGCATGCCTCACCAGGGCCCCCATGAAGCATTAGAAGAAGAAGAGAAGAGGAAGAGATTGGATTCATACCCCGCCCTTCACTCGGAGTCTCAGAGGGGCTCACAATCTCCTTCCCCTTCCCCTCCCCACAACAGAAACCCTGTGAGGCAGGTGGGGCTGAGAGAGCTCTTTCGAGGACTGCCCTTGAGAGAACAGCTCTGAGGGAGAACTTGTGACTGACCCAAGGTCACCCCAGCAGCCGCACGTGTAGGAGAAGTGGGGAATCAAACCCGGTTCTCCCAGATTAGAGTCCTCCACTCCTAACCACTACGCCCAACTGGCTCAGGTGGGGGGCATGCAGTTGCCCCGGATGACAGGTGGGCCCTTTTTGCTTGATGGGCGTAGCAGGGTGGCTGATTTCGATTCTCCTCCTTTGACCTCGCCTGCACAAACGTGAAGGGATCCATATTCCTAAGTTCACCTGCTGCTGCGCTGCATCCCCCAGAGGGCTGTGGGGACTGAGTCCACTCTCAGCTTTGGGGCTTGAATTTTCAAGAGGGGACTGAACAGAATCCAGATCTGTTTTGATCGTCATCTGCTAGAGTTGTTAACGCCAAACTGGGAAATGCCCGGAGATTTGGGGAGGGGAGGGGCCTCAGGAGGGTACAAGGCCCTAGAGAGCCCGCCCTCCGAAGCAGCCTCCGGAGCCTCCCGCCCGCGGCTGGCCGGCCCCATGTGCCACCCGTCACTTCCCCCTTGACCTCTGCCGCCAGGCGCCGATGGGGA
>NW_015161975.1:686965-702253 GCF_001447785.1 Gekko japonicus | reverse complement strand
GTTCCTCCCCGGGATGGCTCAGCTCTGCGGCGCCGCGTTTGGCCGCTGGAGGGCTCCGGTCCCCACGGAGCCAGGGCGCTCCCAACCAAGCGCTGCCAGGAGCCTGCAGCAGAGCGGCGCGTCATCGGGGGGCCGGGAGGAAGGAGACCGGTGGTGGGCCGCTGCTCTCCCCGAGCCAGGAGGGACCCAGGCGCTTCCCTGCAGCCCCGCTGCTCCCCGACGACCCCGCAGTGGGAGGGAGAGTGCCGGTGCTCAAAAGCTGGTGCCCCCCTGCGGGTTGCTCCCCTCCTGTCAGCAAAAATCCTACTTTGTGAGCTGCTGGCATTAAAGGTGTGAGCGAGCGATTTGGCTGCTGGATCAATTGGTTTGCTCTGGAGCCCCATCCTTCCTGAGCGAGGACAAAAGCCTGTGAGCTGGAGGCTGAAAAACTGTGAGCCAGCTCACACTCACTCAGCTTAGAGGGAACACTGCTTGGCGCCCTCCCAGGGATCAAGGCAGCAGGGATCCATTAGGCAACTCTGGTACTTCCTCTCTCCTCCAGCCAGGTGATGCCAGCTGCTCCCCCAGAGATATGGCACACCCTCCACCCCCCCCCGGGAAAGTCTCCTTTTCTGCCACCAGCTTGTACTTGGTGCCCTTCGGTCTGGTCTGAGACTCCCTCCCCAAAGCTGCGCTTGAGCGCTGCGCTGAACAGCCGGCACAGGAGAAACCGGAGAGGCGCTTTCTCCGTTCACTCCTTCTCCAGGGAGTCCTTGCCTGGTAACCCAAATCCCCCTCCCTGGCTCATTGATTCCCTCCTTCTTGGCACTTGACTCCCTCGGCGGCGTCTGGGATCGGGTGCCCTCCAGGCACCATGTGTGACCCACGGCTTTCCTTGGGACTCGCTGGAGAAGACGGGGACTGTTAGGATAAAGTGGGGGCAGGGTGTGGGTTTGCCAAGCCAGACTCCTCAGAGGAAAGAAGGAGGGGGCCGAGTGGGAAACCAGAGGCCCCGGACTCCCAGCAGGATTTATGCGCCAATGTTCTCGCTTGACATGGGGGTGACTGGGAGGGGGAGGTTCCGGCAGGGCTTGTGCCTGGCTCACCGCCACCCTGGGAGTGTTGTGTGTAGAGCCCCAGCGTGGCGGACTGGCAAGCGGAGCGGGGGAGAGAGAACCCTGCTGTGGCGTCCTGGGGAAGTTTCCACTTTCGGGTGACTTTAGAGCCGCTTATGCAATGCCCTCATGTTCGTTTTAGGTATAGGTATAATTATTTCATTACGCTTTCCTGTGAAGTGTGAAAACTATCTTTACCAATCCTCCTAAATTAGTTAAATATAATATTCAGTGAGACAGGAGATAGAGAAATGTTAATTGAAACCGGAGAGGTGTTTATAGGGTGATATAGGGCGGCTGACTGTGACTGAAATTAATGTCCGGGGTCCTGGCAGGTGATTCATGGCCCAGAGTTTATTAAATACTCTCACACACACACACCCCACAGCCTGGGCCATCCCTCACCCGTCCCCTCTGCCAGAAGGGGAGGGGGCCTCACTGTCCACAGCCGCCCTGACGGGACTGGGAGCCTGCTGGGGGGGCATACATGGGGGGGACCATGACTGACCTCAGAGCAGTGCTGTTGGGGGGGGAAGGGGGCTATTCCCCCTCCCCTCCCCTGCCCTGCTGTTTGCATGATCTAAGCCCTGTGCCTTCCCACCAAGCAAGTGTTCACCCCCAGGAGAATGAAAACAGACACCATCTTGGCCGTCCTGCCTCACACCTGTTGAAGCTCCTTCCTCCTGTTGGTGCAGTGGTTAAGTGCATGGACTCTAATCTGGGAGAACCGGGTTTGATTCCCCACTCCTCCTCCACTTGCACCTGCTGGATGACCTTGGGCAAGCCATAGTTCTGATAAGAGCTGTTCTTGAAAAAGAGCCATTTCTACCAGAGCTCTCTTAGCCCCACCTCCCTCCCAGGGTGTCTGTTGTGGGGAGGGGAAGGGCGAGGAGTTTGTAAGCCACTCTGAGACACCTTTGGATAGTGAAGGGCCATGGGGTATAAATCCAATCTCCTCCTCCTTCTCCTTCTTCTCCTTCTCCTCCTCCTCCTCCTTCTGTCGGCTGGACTATTGGAAGGCTTTGAACGAGGGTTACCAATCCTGGGTTGGGAAGTTCCTGGAGATCTGGGATTGGAGCCAGGAGGGTGTCATAGTGAGCTAGTCACAGTGGGGCTGATAAAACGGAACACAGGCTGT
Organism: Gekko japonicus; assembly: GCF_001447785.1. Classification (NCBI taxonomy): domain Eukaryota; kingdom Metazoa; phylum Chordata; class Lepidosauria; order Squamata; family Gekkonidae; genus Gekko; species Gekko japonicus. The sequence continues at coordinate 700,021 of NW_015161975.1, read as the reverse complement.
GGCAAATAAAATGCAAGTCTGTAGTCAGGCAGGCAAAAAGGGAATATGAGGAGCATATAGCAAAAAACGTAAAGACCAACAATAAAACTTTTTTCAAATATATTAGAAGCAAGAAACCAGCCAGGGAGGGAGTGGGGCCCTTGGATGACCAAGGGGTAAAAGGAGTGTAAAAGGAGTATTGAAGGATGATAGGGAAATGGCTGAGAAGCTAAATGCATTTTTTGCCTCCGTCTTCACTGTGGAAGATGAGAAGTGCTTGCCCACTCCAGAACCACTGATTTCAGGAGGGGTGTTGGAAGACCTGAGTCAGATTGAGGTGACGAGAGAGGAGGTCCTAAAACTGATAGACAACTTAAAAACTGATAAATCACCAGGCCCAGATGGCATACATCCGAGAGTTCTGAAAGAACTCAAATGTGAACTTGTAGATCTCCTGACAAAGATATGTAATCTTTCCTTAAAATCTGCCTCCATTCCTGAGGATTGGAAGGTAGCTAATGTCACTCCCATCTTTAAAAAGGGTTCCAGAGGAGATCCGGGAAATTACAGGCCAGTCAGTCTGACGTCGATACCGGGTAAATTGGTGGAAACCATTATTAAGGAAAGAATTAGTAGGCACATAGATGAACAAAACCTATTGAGGCAGACTCAGCACGGTTTCTGTAAGGGAAGATCTTGTCTCACTAACCTGTTAGTGTTCTTTGAGGGGGTGAACAAACATGTGGACAAGGGGGATCCAATAGATATTGTTTACCTTGACTTCCAGAAAGCTTTTGATAAAGTTCCTCATCAAAGGCTCCTAAGTAAGCTCAAAAATCATGGGATAGAAGGACAAGTCCTTTTATGGATCAAAAACTGGCTAGTTCATAGAAAACAGAGAGTGAGTGTAGGTGGGCAATTTTCTCAGTGGAGGGTGGTAAGCAGTGGGGTACCGCAGGGATCAGTACTTGGTCCACTGCTTTTTAACTTGTTCATTAATGATTTGGAGATGGGAGTAAGCAGTGAAGTGGCTAAATTTGCGGATGATACGAAGTTGTTCAGGGTGGTGAAAACCAGTGAGGATTGTGAGGCACTCCAAAGGGATCTGTCAAAGATGGGCAAGTGGGCGTCAACATGGCAAATGGGGTTCAATGTGGCCAAGTGCAAGGTGATGCACATTGGAGCCAAAAATCCTAAATATAAATACACATTGATGGGGTCTGAACTGGCAGAGACTGAGCAAGAGAGAGATCTTGGAGTTGTAGTGGATAACTCACTGAAAATGTCGAGACAGTGTGTGACTGCAATAAAGAAGGCCAATGCTATGCTGGGGATTATTAGGAAGGGTATTGAAAACAGATCAGCCAATATAATAATGCCCCTATATAAATCAATGGTGAAACCTCATTTGGAATACTGTGTGCAGTTCTGGTCACCACACCTTCAAAAGGATATTATAGCTTTAGAAAAAGTGCAGAAAATGGCAACTGGAATGATCAAAGGGCTGGAACACTTTCCCTATGAGGAAAGGATAAAGCGCTTAGCGCTAGCGCTTAGGGCTCTTTAGCTTGGAGAAAAGACGACTGAGGGGTGACATGATCGAGGTTTATAAGATTATGCATGGGAAAGAGCAGGTAAAGAAAGAGGTACTTTTCTCCCTTTCTCACAATACAAGAACTCGTGGGCACTCCATGAAACTGCAGAGCGGTCGGGTTAGAACGGATAAAAGGAAGTTGGAATTCTGGGGGGTCTCCAGGCCGCACCTACCATGCTCTGACTAAAACGTGGAATTCGCTGCCGGGTGATGTAGTGATGGCCACAGCAATAGATGGCTTTAAATGGGGATTAGATAGATTTATGGAGGAGAATCTGATCAATGGCTACTAGCTCTAGTGACTAAGGGGAACGTCCATGTTCAGAGGCACGAAGCCTCTGAATCTCAGAACCAGGAGGCAGCATCAGGGGAACGCCTCGGCCTCTCTGCCTTGTTGTTGGCCCTCCAGGGGAACTGGTTGAGGTCCCTGTGTGAGACGGGAGGCTGGACTGGAGGGACCCTCCCTGGTCTGACCCAGCAGGGCTCTTCTGGTGTCCTTCTTATCAGGGGAAGGCCTCGGCCTCTCTGCCCTGTTGCTGGCCCACCAGAGGAACTGGCTGGCCCCTGTGTGAGATGGGAGGCTGGACTGGAGGGACCCTCCCTGGTCTGACCAAGCAGGGCTCTTCTGGTGTCCTTCTCAGGGGAAGGCCTCGGCCTCTCTGCCCTGTTGCTGGCCCTCCAGAGGGACTGGCTGGCCCCTGTGTGAGACGGGAGGCTGGACTAGAGGGACCCTCCCTGGTCTGATCCAGCAGGGCTCTTCTGGTGTCCTTATCAGGGGAAGGCCTCGGCCTCTCTGCCCTGTTGCTGGCCCTCCAGAGGAACTGGCTGGCCCCTGTGTGAGACGGGAGGCTGGACTGGAGGGACCCTCCCTGGTCTGACCCAGCAGGACTCTTCTGGTGACCTTCTTATCAGGGGAAGGCCTCGGCCTCTCTGCCCTGTTGCTGGCCCTCCAGAGGGACTGGCTGGCCCCTGTGTGAGACGGGAGGCTGGACTGGAGGGACCCTCCCTGGTCTGACCCAGCAGGGCCCTTCTGGTGTTCTTATCAGGGGAAGGCCTCGGCCTCCCTGCCCTGTTGCTGGCCCTCCAGAGGGACTGGCTGGCCCCTGTGTGAGACAGGAGGCTGGACTGGAGGGACCCTCCCTGGTCTGACCCAGCAGGGCTCTTCTGATGCTCTTATGAAGGCCTTGGCCTCTCTGCCCTGTTGCTGGCCCTCCAGAGGAACTGGCTGGCCCCTGCGTGAGACGGGAGGCTGGACTAGATGGACCCTCCTTGGTCTGATCCAGCAGGACTCTTCTGGTGTCCTTATCAGGGGAAGGCCTCGGCCTCTCTGCCCTGCTGCTGGCCCTCCAGAGGAACTGGCTGGCCCCTTTGTGAGATGGGATGCTGGACTGGAGGGACCCTCCCTGGTCTGACCCAGCAGGGCTCTTCTGGTGTCCTTCTCAGGGGAAGGCCTCGGCCTCTCTGCCCCGTTGCTGGCCCTCCAGAGGGACTGGCTGGCCCCTGTGTGAGACGGGAGGCAGGACTGGATGGACCCTCACTGCTCTGATCTAGCAGGCAAGAATATTTGCTGTCTTCCTGCCGTCTCAGACTCAGGGTCAGTTGCTCTTTCCCCCCCATGTACCAAAGGCCAGACCGGGACTCCAGCACAGAAACCTTCCTTTTCAGCAATGTGAAAAGCGAGCCTTCAGGTCTGTAAAAATGCTCCTGCCCCATCCTCCTGGCCCAGGGTTCGCCCCCAAGCCCAGTGTATGTGTGTGTGTGTGGGTTGGGGGTCTGGTATTTTTGCCCCTCTTGTATCCACCTGGTGGAGTCCACTGGGTATGGATGAGAGCTCGGCTGCATCCAGCATCTGGGAGATGCCCCTCTCGGCTGTCACAACTCATGTCTTCTTGCCGATCAACTTGAAGGCAAAGCCCAAGGTCAGCTGGCAAGGAACTTGCTCCTGAAATCAATTTTCTTCCAGTAAAGACACCCACTTTGCCCCCCCCCGCACCTCCCTGCCAAGCAAAAGAGGCAGCAGCGGCTGATCCCCTCTCCTTGCTCTGGGCCAGCTGTCTATGTCTTGAGGACCCTTAGAGGGAGAGGGCGGCAGGCAGTCTGGGTGAGGACATAAGGGCCCTGAGCCTGAATGGTGTGAGGAGGAGGAGGAGAGGAGGAGGTGAAGAAGAGGAGGAGGAGGAGGAGAAGAGGAAGAAGAGGAGGAGGAAGAGGAGGGGAAGAAGAGGAGGAGAAGAAGGGGAAGGAGAAGGGGAAGAAGAAGAGGAGGAGAAGGAGAAGAGGAGGAGGATATTAGATTTATACCCCGCCCTTCACTTGGAGTCTCAGAGTGGCTTACCATCTCCCTTCCCTTCCCCTCCCCACAACAGACGCCCTGGGAGGTGGGTGGGGCTGAGAGAGCTCTTTCGAGGACTGCTCCTGAGAGAACAGCTCTGAGAGAACTATGGCTTGCCCAAGGTCACCCAGCAGCTGCAAGTGGAGGACCGCTCAGCTCCCAAGGCATGTGGCGGGGCTGGCTCCAGTGGAAGACAAAACAGCCCCTGAACTGCTTGGCCCCCTGGCTGGAAAAGGCCAGACTTCGGGGGTGGGGGCCGGTGGGCTGGAGTGAGCCCCTGGCAGCCTGGCTGTGTCTTCTCCTGCCACGCCCTCTTGCATCCAGGCCCTCCGCTGGGCCCGTTCCCCAGTCTGGCAACAACGGCTGGCTCCCTGACAAAGGAGCTGCCACGAGGAGAGAGGGATCCTCCGGAGAAGAGGTCAGTGGCCTTCACCTTAGGAGAAGACTGAACTGTGGCCTTGCTTAGCATGAAATGCCCAAACTGTGAAACCTGAACATTCCCGCTAGAGCAGACCACCCATCAGGGTCCCCATTTGACCAATCCAGGTTGTTGGAATACCCAGCTACCTTGGGGGTGGAGCCTGGGGAAAGCGGGGTTTGGGGAGGGGAGGGGCCTCAGCAGGGTTCAATGCCACAGAGTCCACCCTCCAAAGTAGCCATTTTCTCCAGGGGAACTGATCTTGGTCGTCTGGAGATAGTTGTAACCAGGGGTCATTTCCTGCAGGACTGCACAGGAGCGGAGCTCCGGCAGTAAAGAGCCCAGGGGGTGGGCACATGCAACAAGCCCCGCCCCCTGCTCCCAGCAGCCCTCAGTCAGAGCAAGAAGCAGCCAGGTAAGCTGCAGAGCCCCCCCCCAGCCCCCCGGGTCCAGAACAGTCCAGTGGCACCTTTAAGACCAAGTTTTATTCAGGTACAAGCTTCTCCCTCCTCTGCAAGGACAGATCTGCACGTCCCCCCCCAGCAGCTAGCAATCCAGAACAGTCCAGTGGCGCCTGAGCGGTGGGTGTTGCCTTCTGACACACTTCCGGTGATGTCAGGGGGTGTGACATATGCTAATGAGTTACGCCAATGAGCTCCTGCACCTCTTTTTCTACGAAATGACCCCTGGTTGTAACCAGTGCTCCCTCTAAACTGTGGAGTCTTGTGAGCAAAAATCCTCCTTTGTGAGCGCCTGGCACTAAAGTTGTGAGCGAGCGATTTGGCTACTGCATAGATCAGTTGGCTCTGGAGCCCTCCTTCCTGAGCGAAGACAAACACCTGTGAGCCGGAGGCTAAAAAACGGTTAGCTGGCTCACACCAACTAAGGTTGTATTACAACACTGGTTGTAATAGAGGGAGATCTCCAGGTGCCCCTCAGAGGCCGACAAACCTGCCAGCAGCCCATCCCACGCAGTGGCCACGCCCAGGACCAGGGTGCAAAGGCCGAGGCCTTCTGCCCCCGCTGCTTCCCCTCCCCTGCACTGGTTCTTGGGGGCGTCCTGCCCCCTTTCGTCCCTTCGGCGGGTCCTCTTTGGTGTCCTCCTCCGCCGTCTCTCCATCTGTGGCCATCACCACGCCCGCTGGCTGGCAAGGACTCCCACCATGGAGATAACTCGAAGTCCTTCCTTTTGTCCACCTTGGATCTCTCAAAAAGGCGCTGGCTCTTCGAGGGAGGGAGGGCGGGCAGGAGGGGGGGTCTCTTTCCATCAGCTTCATTAGAAAACATCCCCATTAGCCATTTCAGACACGCAGGCTTGGCTCCGAGATGGATGAGGCTGCTCCTCTCCCGGTTGCTGGATTCAATCATCGCCACGGCTCTGCGGTCCCGCTGGGGAGAGGGGAGGCTTGCTGGAAGCCCGGCCCTGTCACCCCTGATGGATCATTGTCACCCATTGGCTGCAAAGGCACATTTCCTGTCCCTCGGTGCCGGGCCTGTAATTTGGACGGGCTGCAGCACGGAATGAGAGGATGAGCTCTCCAGGCTGCGGCACGCTGGCCGGGAACTACATCGGAGGAACTGCTGCCACAGCACAGAGCGGGGGAAGGAAGGGAGAGGGGGCAGGCTGTACCCTCGAAGGATCCGGCAGGGGAGACCTCCCGCAAGCAGCAGCTGGTCGTCAGTCAGTTGGGTGAAGCACAGCACAGTCACCTGTTTGCAACCATTGCCCTGTGACTTGCAAAAATGGTTTTGCCACCCAGGGGGAGATCTGTGGAGCTCTCTTGAAACCCCAGCCAGCCACTGGGGTCCTCCTGGTTCCTGGGGTTTCCCGAGAACAGCCGAAACGCTTTCAGGTTGATATCCCCACCCTTGAGGGCTAGAAACTGGGTTTGCAAAACCAGCCTGAGTCTTTACTCCTGTGTGGTGCCCTTGACCAAAGCCAGCCTTTCCGAAGGCCTCTGGCAGTTCTGAAGTTCTCAGGAGCTTCAGGAAGTCACCCAGGTTGGTGTGGGGAGGGGGGGTGCTCAGGGGCTCTGAGCTTCCTGGATTCCAAAACATTCCCGATTTATTAAGTACACAGAACAGGAAGCTGTAAAGGGAATCACCCCCCCCACACACACACACACCCTTTCCTCTTGAGGAGCGCAGGGGGAGTATAAAGTGCCGGCAGAGTGAAATTTTATGGCCAGTTTCAATGCACAAGAAGGGAGCTGGGGGGGGGATGTGCTAAGCAGAGGCGGCCTCCCTCCCTCTCGGCAGATGATTAATCGGCAGGCTCCGTCCACCAGGCCTCCCCCCTCCCCCCCCCAGCAGGAGCCCGGCAGGCTCCTCTTTCAGAGGCCCGGCAGGGACAGACTGGCAGGGGCCAAGGGGAGGGCAGGCAGAACACTCCTTGGCCCCTCCGTGGGCAGGCAGGCAGGCAGGTCTGTCGGGGAGACACACAGCAGCCCCCCCCCTTCTGGGCCAGGGCAGGTGGCTGTGCTGTGCTGTGCTGAGTCAGCGCTCCCGGCCTCCTCTGCTGGCTGATCCATTTATCGGGGCAGGAGATGCCCTGGCCAACTCCTCATGAGAGCCAGTTTGGTGTGGTGGTGAAGTGTGCGGACTCTAATCTGGGAGAACCGGGTTTGATTCCCCACTCCTCCACTTGCACCTGGCTGGATGACCTTGGGCAAGCCATAGTTCTGGCACAGCTGTTCTTGAAAAAGAGCAGTTTCTGCCAAGAGCTCTCTCGGCCCCACCGACCTCACAGGGTGTCTGTTGTGGGGAGAGGAAGGGAAAGGAGATTGTCAGCTGCTCTGAGACTCCTTTGGGTAGTGAAGGGCCAGAGGGTATGAATCCAATCTCTTCTCTTCTTCTTCTACCTCTGAGCTGTAAAGAAGGGCTGTGGTTCAGTGGTGAAGCCTCTGCTTGGCAGTCAGAAGGTCCCAGGTTCAGTCCCCGCTGGAATCTCCAGTTTAAAAGGGACCAGGCAGGAGGGGATGGGAAAGACCTCTCTGCCTGAGACCCTGGAGAGCTGTCAAGAGGGGTCGTGGCTCAGTGGAAGAGCCTCTGCTTGGCACGCAGAAGGTCCCAGGTTCAGTCCCCAGCATCTCCAGTCGAAAGGGCCAGCCCAGGCAGCAGGTGATGGGAAAGACCCTTTCCTTCCCAAGACCCTGGAGAGTGGCTGCCAAGACTGGCCTTGATGGACGGGGAGGGTCTGAATCAGGAGAAGGCTGTTTCCTGTGTCCAGGGAGCCACAGTTGGCCATGCCTTCCTCCTCTATGCCCACCCTGTGTTTGGAGATCAACGCTTCCGCCACACATGGCACATGTCTCCCCACCACGGGGGCCCATGAACTTACCCTGTTTCCTAATGCACCGAGTGGCGGTGGAAGGGTTAACCTCTCTTGGTTTTTAATTACAGCCCTTGAGGGAAACAGACATCTGGGCAGTGCGATTCCTGCCACATTTTATGCCGTTGTTATTATTTAATCGTATCAGTGCTGCCGCACGTAAAGCGGGAGGGGCCGGCGAGGAGGTTGGCAGAGCTTGAGGATCCCGTCTCCGCAGGTCCCTCCCTCCCCTCCCCAATCTTGCACACTTTCAGAAGCTGAGATCAGATACATTAATTTCTGGGGAGTTGTTGCTGTGCGTTCCCGGGAGAATTCCACCACCGGGAATGCTGGCTTCAGGGACCCCACAGGAGGAGAGAGAAAAGAGCGGAATCCGGAATCCGGAGCAAGCCGGGATTCCCTTCGGAGGGGAGGGGGGCATCCTGTGCAGAATCCGCCTGCCGAAAAGGGCTCTCCGGGGAGTCTTCTGGAGAAGTCCGGGGCGGGGGGGGGGGGGGGAGTCAGGAGGAAGGCAGCTGTCCTCGGTTCCCTGGGCTTTGCAGCTCCCGCCCGTTCGGTGTCGTGGTTAAGTGTGCAGACTGATCCGGGAGAACCGGGTTTGATTCCCCCACTCCTCTTCCACTTGCACCTGGCTGGATGACCTTGGGCAAGCCGTAGTTCTGATAAGAGCTGTCCTTGAAAAAAGGGCAGTTTCTGTCAAGAGCTCTCTCAGCCCCACCCACCTCACAGGGTGTCTGTTGTGGGGAGGGGAAGGGAAAGGAGACTGTGAGCTGCTCTGAGACTCCGAATGAAGGGCGGGGTATAAATCCAATCTCCTCCTCCTTCTTCTTCTTCTTCTTCTTCTTCTTCTTCTTCTTCTTCTTCTTCTTCTTCTTCTTCTTCTTCTTCTTCTTCTTCTTCTTCTTCTGAAGCAAGCGCTTGCTCTGGCTAAAGCCATTCTGCTTCTGCTCACAAAGATGAGGAGAGCTGAGGCCTGGCTCTCCTAAGAGTCTTCCCGGGGTGGTGCCTGTTAGAAGGGCCGTAATGCAGCACTGGCGGTGCAGTGGCCAATCAGTAGGTCAGCCTGCCTGACAGAGACCTGCCCACCTCTTCCTTCCATTTGTCACCCACCCGGATGGATTCAGGGGAAGGGGAAACGGGTCCACCTCCCCTGGTGGTTTTTATCTGTTCTGGTGGGTTCCGTGCCCGCTGCCATCATCCCTCATCTGCCCAGATCTGAGCACCGCTTTTTTGAGTGTTCCCATTTGCTGAGGTGTAAGCCCCACTGCATCCAAGGGGCCTTACTCCCAAGTAATCAGGCTCACATCCCCATAACCCGCATCCCACCCTGCCGTTGAGGCATGTGGTGTTGGGGGTGGCCGGCGTGGGCCTCTTTCTGGCCAAGGCTTCGCTTGCCGGGGGGGGGGCTGGCCTCTCCATGGCTCCCGCAGGACGGCCCTGGCGGGATTGAGCCGTCTTCCCCGAGGCCGGGCCTGCCATCTGCACCAGCAGGTTAATCTCTTCCTCTTCCCCACAAGGACATTCATCACAGGGAAGTGGATTGTTGTGGGAAATATTGATCAAAAGCCTGTCTTGTTGCTTGGCGGGGTTAAAATTGAGTGCTCTCCCACAGTCAATCGCTTGGCCTTTTGCAGATCCGCACACGGCAGCCTGGATGCCCCACCACCACCCAGTTCTGCCTCCCAGAAGGCTTCTCCCGAGGGTGCGACACCCCTGGCTCGGCCATCCCTGCCCTCGGATGAGCTTCGGCGGCCAGCTGTGTCCGGTCCTGAGTCTCTGGCCAGCAAGCAACCCCTGGCAGGCATTGTGCAGCTCCTCCTGTGAGAAGGAGGGCCGCCCAGCGGCGCTGTCTCCGGGGGGCACCCATCCACCCCTGGTGCAAGACAAGTGCAATCCAGACGCTTTACTGGGAAATTCCCACCCAGATGAAGTTCCCTCCCTCCCTTCTCCCTCCCCCCCCCCCCCTGGTTCCCTCTCTTCTCTGCACCAGGGAGTCTGCCCGCCACGGGTTCTACCCGCTCCTCCGCCCCATGACCTCCCTGAAGTAGCCGTGGCCCCACACCACTGCTCTCTCCAGCCCAAAGGGATGTCTTGCCCAGTCAGGGCCATGCCAAGCCTGTGTCAGCTTGGGAGCTGTCATGGCTGGCGAGGGGGGGGGGGAGTTGATGAATAGTCTATGGCTGTAATGGAATCTTCAGTTTCGTTTCTTCCTGCCTCCTCTCATCTTCTAGCCTCGGCCGGTGACTTTGGTACCTTATTGCTGCTGCTTTCGCTGGGAATGCAAACCCCTTAGCTTAGGCTGGCTTTAGCCTCTCCCCTGATTGGCTCAGACCCCCCAGAGGGACCCCTTTGAATTTTGTATAACTCCCCATTGCGTGTGCTTGCAATCAGTTCTGACGCAGAGTGTATGCACAGATGACCTGCATTTGTCCAACTGCAGAGGAGGCTGAAGTTGGTTCCTTATTCGCACTTCCTTATTCATTCCTTGTTCGTTACTTATTCGTGTACTCATTCAGAAACACTAGGAGAATGAGTTGGAAAGCTCTGAACCCCAAAATAAAGTCAGACCACCACATATCATATACCCCCACATTCACAGGACTCTCCCCTTCGAGGGGACACATTCTGTGTGCTGGTCCAAAGCACGGTTCTGGTGCCAGCTGCTCCAAAGTGCAGTACCCCTAGGACAATCACACAAGCAAACACTGGAGCCAGGCTGCACCCCAAAATAATCTTTGGACCACCCCAAATGACACATCCCCACACTCTGGGGACTGTTCTGAGTTGCTCTGTATTCTTGGTGCTTGGAGTGAGATGGCACCTGGTATTTCTGGCCACTGTGTGACCCAGAGTGTTGGACTGGATGGGCCATTGGCCTGGTCCAACACTGGCTTATCTTATGTTCTTATAAGAGGGAACTGGATGAACATACGGAGCAGAGGTCCATCGGTGGCTATGAGCCACAAGGAATAGATAGGGACTCTCAGTCTGGGGCAAGGGATGCTCTGTATTCTGGGTGCTTGGGGGGCAAGGGTGGGAGGTCTTTCGGCATTCTGGCCCCACTGCTGGACCTCCTGATGGCCCCTGGTATTTCTGGCCACTGTGTGACACAGAGTGTTGGACTGGGTGGGCCACTGGCCTGACCCGACACTGGCTTCTCTGATGTTCTCTTATGTTCATAGCAAACATTTGCCTTTGTTCTTGGGACTTGGTTCCATGGATGAGCAGGCTCGAGTCTAGGGATCAGCTCAACTTTATTTGTGATTTCCCCAAGAGCAAGACAAGACTCCAGAGCCTCAGCTCTGTTAGATAGCATGCAGTTGCCACACCCAAACACACCCCACTCCCTGTGATAGGCTATTTACATAACATCTACTACTAGACTGTTTACTTTCAGAATCCTGGCAGGCTATTGTTCTTGTGCTCCAAGCTCAGCCAGTCTCTGGGGTGATTCAATCAGGAATGATTCAGCCCCAATACATAACACCCCCCCTCCCTTGGCTTGCTGTTAGCAACTGGCCAGGGGCCCATGGCCGGACCGGGGTCTGCCACCAGAGGTTCAGACACTCTCTTTTGGCTGCTGTTACCCTCCCTCCCCCCTCCCTCTTCCCAGTGTGGCTCCCCAGAAGAAGAGAAGAGAAGAGATTGGATGTATACCCCATGCCCTTCACTACCCAAAGGAGTATCAGAGCGGCTGACAAACTCCTTTCCCTTCCCCTCCCCACAACAGACACCCTGTGAGGTAGGTGGGGCTGAGAGAGCTCTGACAGAAACGGCTCTTTTTCAAGGACGGCTCTTATCAGAACTACGGCTTGCCCAAGGTCATCCAGCCAGGTGCAAGTGGAGGAGTGGGGAATCAAACCTGGTTCTCCCAGATTAGAGTCCGCACAGTTAACCACGACACCAAACAGCTGGGTGTGATCGGAAGGCCTGTTTTGCCCACAGCCGGCCACGTGAAACCTGAACCCTCCTTTGTGGACCCAGCAGATGAGCCAGCCTTCGCGTCAAGGACATGTTCAGAAGCCTCTGTGCGGTTTTTCTCCCCCAGCTTCCCCCCCCCAAGAGAGAAAGAGTTCTGCATAGCTCAAAAAAACCCCGCAAGCAGCCTTTGGAAGAGGAGGAGCCGGTCTCCTTTGCACAGAGGGCTCCATCATCAGGTATTCTGCCTGGCCTGCGTGGTGTGATCCCCTGGGAGGGCCCTGCGGGGTTCCTCCTCTGGCTCTCCTCTCCGGTCCCTTTCCTCCCAGGGCCCCCTGGCAAGCCCAGGTTACACCGAAAGGGTTTTTTCCTATTCGGAGCCTCGATTCTGAAGAAGCCCCCGTAAATCCTCTGCTTTGGGTCCTCTGGAGGGGGGGGGGTAAAAAAGCTCTCTGCTCTTGAAGGCCCCCACCCCACGGTGAGCTGCCTTTGATAGGCTCTGGGTCCACCGGGGGCGGGGCCTGTGAGGAGGGCAGGAGGCTGGGGGCTCCTCATTAAGGGCTCCTCATTAAAGCCCTGCCCGGCTCTCTCTCTCTCTTTCTTGGAGGGAGGGAGGGAGGGAGGGAGGGAGGGAGGGCTTATTTCTTTCCTAATCACTGCTGGGACAGGACCCTTCTGGTCCAGCAACTGCCCTGGTGCCCTGAGGGATGGCGGCCCGCTCCGCGGAGGTCAGCCTTGCTCAGAGATGTTGCACTTTCTGCCCTAGCCTCCTTCAGGGAGACCGAATGATGTGGAGGAGGCCGCTTCAGGCGCTGGCGGCGTTTATGCAAAAGGGTCCCCAGGGGGGAGTCAGCCAGGAGGAAAGGCGGGGAGGCAGGTGTGTGGTGGGCGCTTCCTTCCTCCTGCCCTTAGTCTGGGCTGCCGGGGACTCTCCAGAGGGTCTCAGCCTCCCTAGGAGGCCAGAGAGGTGAGGGGGGGGCACCCCTGCAGACTCCTTGTTCTGTGGCAGGTCAGCCACATTGTTCAGAGGCAGGTGCGCAGCGCGTTGCTCTCTGTGGCAGGATCCCAGAGGGGGTGTGTGTGTTGGGGGGGGAGTTATTTGATACGTGCTGACTTTGGGGGGGGGCTCCAGTGTCTCCCCTCTGGCTGCCCCCAGGAGCGCCAGGCCCCTCTCCAGAGTCTGCCGCTTTGCGCCGCACACTCGAGGGGCCCCCCCCGCACTCAGAGACATTAATTAATAAAAGCCCGAACAGGTGCAAAGGGAACACGCAGCATTTTTGATTTTAAAATAGATCTTGAGGATCGGGGGAAAGGAGAAAATAACCGCTCACGTGGCCGTGTTGTCACACCGCCCTTCCTCTGTGCTGCAAGGGAGAAACGCTTTTTACCTTTTCATACTTTCTTTTTTTCTCCCCTTGAAATTAGGCAGGGAGGGAGGGAGGGAGGGCCCCACAGTCCTTCTGGACTGGGAAGAGGGGGGGGGG
>NW_015161975.1:676961-686903 GCF_001447785.1 Gekko japonicus | reverse complement strand
TGAAAGCAATGGGGACAAAAACCAGAGTTACAAAGGAAAATGGAGCGGGGTGAGTAGTGAGCAGAGAGCAAAGCAAAATGTGCAGGCAAATGACACAGTTTTCAGCAATGCTCAACTGTGAGCTATGTTCTGTGGCAGCGAGTTCCACAGGCAAACTCTGATCTGGGAGAGCTGGATTTGATTCCCCACTCCTCCACATGCAGCTGTTCCTTGCTCTGCTCTGCTCTGCTCATAAGAACATAAGAGAAGCCAATGTTGGATTAGGCCAACGGCCCACCCAGTCCAGCATTTGGTGCCATTAGGAGGTCTCTTCTCTCCTCTCTTCTCTTCTCTCTCCTCTTCTCTCCTCTCTTCTCTTCTCTCTCCTCTTCTCTCCTCTCTTCTCTTCTCTCTCCTCTTCTCTCCTCTCTTCTCTTCTCTCTCCTCTTCTCTCCTCTCTTCTCTTCTCTCTCCTCTTCTCTCCTCTCTTCTCTTCTCTCTCCTCTTCTCTCCTCTCTTCTCTTCTCTCTCCTCTTCTCTCCTCTCTTCTCTTCTCTCTCCTCTTCTCTCCTCTCTTCTCTTCTCTCTCCTCTTCTCTCCTCTCTTCTCTTCTCTCTCCTCTTCTCTCCTCTCTTCTCTTCTCTCTCCTCTTCTCTCCTCTCTTCTCTTCTCTCTCCTCTTCTCTCCTCTCTTCTCTTCTCTCTCCTCCTCCTCCTCCCCTCCCCCCAAGCAGGGAACTTCTCTTCCTGAAAAACACCATTCCAAATTTCTGCCCGTTCTTGAGCATTTGCCAAATGCCAAAGAGCCACGGGGAGGGGTCTGTGTGTGTCTTCCACTTTCCCTGGACCCCCGAGGAGAGGAGAGGAGAGAGGAGGACTCGGAATAATCTGCATTGATTTCTTCCCCTCTTTACAGAGTGGTGTTGATCCTGGCACTTAGGGAAGGTTAATTTCAGATGATGAACTCAACCACATTGTAATATTTGATTTTGCTGGGCTTGGAAACACTTTATGCTTATTGATTTTCAATATACTGCTTTTAGCTGAGCAGCCAAATGCCATTTCAAGAAAGGGAAAGGCCTGAACAGCCCTGAATAGTCACCCCTCTTTGCCCGGAAATCCCACCCATCCCAAAGCAGGACCTTTGCAAACTGGGCCCCGGCAACAGGCTGACTAAAACGCCCGCACCCGGGAACACGCGGGATCCTGTCGGCATTTCACGGCCTCTTTGCCTGCATGCAGTTCAAAAGCAGCAGTGAGCCCGTCCCCTCCACCCCGACTGAAGTCTTCTTCAACTGTTCCAGAATACAGCGTTCCCTCTAAGCTGAGTGAGCCTCCTCTCTGGCTCACACATTTTTGCCTTAGCTGAGGAAGGAGGGCTCCAGAGCAAACTAAGTTACGCGGCTGCCAAATGGCTCGCTCACAACTTTGATGCCAGGAGCTCACCAAGCAGGATTTTTGCTCACCAGACTCCACAGCTGAGAGGGAGCCTTGGCTGCAGCCCTTCTTTAAGAAGAATCAGGCCAAAGCGGCTCCATCTGCGGGGGCTCCTTCTGCCACCTGGTCCCCCCCCCACTCAGCCTCTGGGCAAAAGTCAGAGTGACAGACGGCCTGCCTGGCCGGAGGACCAAAGGTAATTTCAGTGTCATATCGTTTGAGGGCCATTTGCATTTTTATGGATAAATTTGAGAGAGTCGGGCACAGCCAGCCCATCCCAATTGCAGGCCTCTCCCTCCGCGGCTGCTCCCTCCCTCCGTGGCTGCCTCTGATGAGAACCTGAGTGGGGTCTCTTTGACGGCAGACAGACGGGAGGGAGGGGGGCCTGTCGCAGAGACACCTTTGCCTTGGGAACCGTCCACAAATTACCAGCGCAGCTGCCTCTGATGAGAACCTGAGTGGGATCTCTTTAACCTGCCCTCAGGCCAGCAGACAGACGGGAGGGAGGGTCACCTTAGCCTTGGGAACCGTCCACAAATTACCAGCTGGGGAAGGAGCCCTTCTTCGCCTCCACTTAGTGTCTGCTGGTGGTGAACAAAGCCCAGCTTCTTCTTCCCCCGGCACAGCATGGAGCGGCTCTCGGGAAACCGAGGCCGGTGGTCGGCGACTAATCCAATGTCTACATCCTAACAAGCATGATCCGGACGGTGGGGGGGGGGATTCAGCTGCTCTCTGCAGCCGCCCTCTGCATCAGAGGCCATTCCATGATGGCAGCTGGATTTTCATCCGGCGCTGGCTTCTTGAGGTGGGAGGAAGAGTTGCCCACAGGGCGGTGTGTTTGTAGGGTTGCTCACCTTCGGGTAAGATCCGGAGATCTCCTGGGATTATAACTGATCTTCAAACTGGAGAAAATGGCTGCTTTGAAAGATGGACTTAATGGTATTATACCCAACTGAGGGCCCTCCCCAGTCTCTGCAACCCGGATCCCCAGGAATTTCTGGCTCCAGAGCAGGCAGCCCTAGGTGGGTTCTCTACCCGGCCACTCTTTGGTGTGGTGGTTAAGTGCAGGCGGACTCTGATCTGGGAGAACCGGGTTCGATTCCACACTCCTCCACTCACAGCTGCTGGATGACCTTGGGCAAGCCACAGTTCTGATAAGAGCTGTCCTTGAAAAAGAGCCGTTTCTGTCAAGAGCTCTCTCAGCCCCGCCCACCTAACCGAGTGTCTGTTGTGGGGAGGGGAAGGGAAAGGAGTTTGTAATCCGCTCTGAGATTCCTTTGGGTAGTGAAGGGCCATGGGGTATCAATCCAGCCTCTTCTCTTCCTCTTCTTCTTTGATGGTTCAGTCTTTTGACCCCGCCCCTTTCTCCAGGGGGGTGGGGGGAGGGAGGCACAGACCCTGGGTTGTCTGAGAAGCTGCCCGGGCAGGCAGGTGTTTGGAGACCAGCCATCTCCGGAGAGCTTCACTGCCCCAGAGAGTGTGTTTGGTGCTCCTTTTCTTCCGCGCCTTTGTGGAATAGGAATGTCTCTCCCTGCTTTTGGGCCATCTTTGCTCCCAAGAGCCCGACGTTCTGATCCGGTGGCTCCGGTGCCGAGCCGGCCTCTCCCCTCCCGCCCCAGCCACCGCCGGCGGCAAATCCCCTCGAACCAGCGCCAGCCTTGCATGAGGGGAAAGTTTCGAGCAGTTCATCAATCTACAGTTCCGCTTTTTATTAAATTGATTTGCATTTTAATGAAAAATAGTCAATCCATCCTTGCTTTCCTGATGAGGCAATAACCAGGAGTGTAGTTAAGCGAACCAAGCTGGCTCAGATCAATGGATCTGAGTCTCTCGCCCCGGGTGGGGGGGGGGAGGAGAAGTTGTGGCCAAGAGGGAAGACGGAGCGAGGCCGGGGGAGGCCTCCCCCCCCCACAGCCCCCTTGCCCTGGCAAGTGGGCAACACCCATGTCCCTCGGCATGCAACTGGTCAGGCTCTGCTGAGGGCAAGAGGTTTCCTGGGCTGCAGCCCCCCCACCTCCACTGTAGACCTTCCTCCCATCTTGAGAAGGCCTCCCAAGGGCCCCCACCAACTCCTCTCCTCCTCCTCCCTCCTCCTCGACCCCCACCTGGTTGCCCAGCCCCCCAGCCCCAAATATCTTTTCTTGTCGCTTCAGCCAGCAGCCTGCATGTTCATTGCAGACTTTTAATTTTTTTTAATGTTGCCTGCTGAACATTTAAATGCACATTACATTTCATGTGCCTGGCTTGCGTAGCTTTCCCTCAAGGGGATGTGCATCCAGCCCACCTTCTCAGCCTTGTGAGACAAGCCATTCCCTGTCCCGTCCCCCCCTCGTCACTTGTCTTTCGGCAGGATGGGTCCAGAGCTGGCCAGGCACCCCACATTCTGCCCTGCCTTGGAGTTCGAAAGGGACGGAGGTGGAGAAAGGGAGGGGAGAAGGAGAGGGCAGCATCTAAAGACAGTCAAACGGAGGCTCTAGCTAGGTCAAACTTCTCAAGCAACAGTGAAGCACACCTACAACATCTAAGAACACAAGAGAAGCCAATATTGAACCAGGCCAATGGCCCATCCAGACCAACCCTCTGTGTCACACAGTGGCCAAAAATACCGGGTGCCATCAGGGGGTCCAGCAGTGGGGCCAGGACGCTTGGAGCCCTCCCACTGTTGACCCCCCCCCCCAAGCACCAAGAATACAGAGCATCCCTTGCCCCAGCCTGAGAGTTCCTACCTATACCTTGTGGCTAAGAGCCACCAATGGACCTCCACTCCAGATGCTTATCCATACATTTATCTACTGAAGGCAAAGCAGCATGCCTACAGATCAGGAGACCCACAGCCTCACCATGGATCCCCAAAGAGAGGGAGCCCCTGCACCCCCAAGGAGCCTCAGCCGATTCTCTCAGAAAGGGCTCTGCTGAACGAGGAGCAGGACTCCCATTCAAGAGGACCCTGATAGACCAACATGATTTCCAGGGCTTTCTGGGTCCAGAGCCCCCCCTTTGCCTCCACCTGAAGCTGCTCTGCTGGATGCTCACGCACACGGAGGAGGCTCACACAATGCTCTCTTCCTCCCCCCAAAAAAACCTCCTGTGGGCAACTGAACACTACAGAACCTTTCCTAGCCATTATTCCCCCACTGAGTCGGTATCAGTGGCCTGTTCTGAACCATTAACCTGACAATTCCAGAGCCCTTTGCCCGAGGAGATGAAAGCGAGGCTGGAGGCACCTGCAGGACAGACCAGCCTTCATTCATGGTCTAGAATCCACGTTCTAAGAGGCCACCCATCGGGTCCCCCTCGGGATCACGGGGCCATGAAAGGAAGCCACTGAGTTGTGGACTTCAAGGCAGGTCCAGAGAAATTCAGATTAGCAGAAACTGGCCGGTTCTCTGTTTCGGCTAAGATGGCTAATACCAGAAAAGGCTGCAGACCCTGGCTGCTTGACCAAGGCCCCGCGGTCACATGGAGGATTTGCCACGCTGAAGGCATGAATGTCAGGTGGATTTTCGGGCCATGTCCACACTGCAACATCTGGGAAGCATAGTGTACCCGTGGCCAACCTGTGGCGTCCCACCGAAGATGCAGAGTTAAAAAGTACCAAGGAAAGTGCACTAGTATCCAGAAAACACGCGGCACAGGCGGGCGTCTGATTGTGGGAGGGCTAGTATCCCATGGCATCCGGCGCCCATCCACGTCCCATTGCAAACCAGATGTTTTTCATAAGTGCATGCGCATAAACACATAACCGAAAGCAGTGCTGCTCCATGGAACTGCGCATGCGCACAAACGCAAAACGCTTGCCGCGCCGCTTCTTTGCCACACTCCAGCATCGCTGTGTGATCACCAGCTAACAGCCTAAGTGCGGAGACTTGGGGGACCATCTGATTGGGCTACCGTGCTTTATTTTGGTCCGGGGCAAACCGCCACGGCTCCCCCCCCCCCACATTATCTGGCCCATGTGACCGGGGCCCAAGACTTTTTTCACCTATAAGATCTAAGGGAACCCCCCACACACACACAAGGTCCAAGCTGCCTGACTTACTACATGCTCACCCCCCCCAAAAAAAAGAACCCCAACAACCCCCCAAGGGCTGGAAGCTTGGTGTCAGACTCCTGCGCAGCAATCAGTTCCCAACAACTTTCATACCAAGAAGTGAAGTTTATTGAGACACTGAAGTATGCAGACTATCTTTACACCTCTCGTGTTAGAACTGGCACTAAGTGTGCGAAGCAAGCAGATCTACATAATTCAAGGGGGTTCCCTGATGGCCTGGAGCCAATCAAGGAGCAGGTAAAAGCGCGCCAAAGCTAACAGGTCTATATTCCCAAGAGAAAGCCGAGGCTAGACACCAAGGCCAAACGCTCATGTCACAGAGACAAAGATACACTGAAGGCAGGGAGAAAAGAAACGTAGCATTCCAGAGACACCCCCTCAGTTCATGGCCGCTGGAGGCCTAGCTGACACTTGGTCCTGAGAAGGAGTACCCATTGCACCCACCCACCCTCCCTGCCCGCTGCCCTCACCGGATCCCCAGTTCAATGGGCACACTCAGGCAGGGCAAAAGCGCCTTGGTCTCACTCAAGGCAGAGCGGAGAATCCTTGTGGCGGCGTTTGTATCCTTTGGAGATTTACTAATCTGAGTGGAGAGGAAATGAGATGCGCTCCGCCTCAGCCCCCGTCTCCTCCCGATCTGATCTTTTTTTATCATTAGATTTTCTGTTAATCTCAGCCAGCCATTTCGCAGTTCCTCCCGTCATCCCAGACAGGTTAATTAAAACACAGCCACCCCCTCCCCACATCCTGAGCAGGCCACCAGATGCCCGTGGCGGGCAGGCAGAGGCCTCCGAGAAGACCCCCACCACCACCCCGCCTTGTCCTGGGGGGAGCCCAAAGGGGGCGTTCCTGTCCTGCCTGCCCCCTTTCCTAACCATCTTCTTTCCTCCTAGGCATGGGGTGGGTGGCCCAGCACGGGGAGAGCAGGAGGGAGAGAGATCATCATCAGCCCTCCTTCCCGTAGCTGCAGGGATCACCAGAGACTTGGGCCCTGGGATCCTGGCACTGCCTTTGGGACCGAGGCCCCAGGTATTGAAGAGCGGCCGCTAGGCATGTTAGCAGTGGAGGACTTGGCGCTGTCTCCTCTCTGAAACTTGAGAAGACGGCACCAAAGAGTTCAGGCAGACAGAGCCTCCTTTCCTTCCTGCTGTCTGATCCTTTCCTTTGAAGTAGAAGGCTACTCTTAGGGGCCATTTCCTCTGCTTCCGCATGCTCTCTCTCTCCCAGGCACACAAAAGGAAGGTGCGTGATCTCCCCATCTTGCACCATGGAGGCGGGACATGCGTCCAGCATCCAACACCATCTAGTTAGTTAGAGTAGGTAATCTGTATCTATCTCTTACCTGAACTCTCAAGCATGTATTTCCTTTAATAGAAGTTACTTATTAGTTTTAGAACTCACTGCTGACTCCGCGTAACTTGGTAAGTCTGTTGCCGCGCCTAGCCCCAGGCTCTGCTGTGTTAAAGCCTTTGTTGTTGCTGTTGTTCAGTCGCACAATCGAGTCCAACTCTTCGTGACCCCCTGGACCACATCACGCCAGGCCCTCCTGTCTTCCGCCGTCCTCTGGAGTTTGCTTAATTTCATGTTCGCTGTATCAACAACACTGTCGAACCATCTCATCCTTTGCCGTCCCCTTCTTCAGTTTGGTGTAGTGCCCGTTTGGTGTCGTGGTTGTGCGCGGACTCTAATCTGGGAGAACCAGGCTTGATTCCTCATTCCTCCTTCCCACTGCAGCTGCTGGATGACCTTGGGCAAGCCGTAGTTCTGATAAGAGCTGTCCTTGAAAAAGAGCAGTTTCCATCAGAGCTCTCCCAGCCCCACCTCCCTCCCAGGGTGTCTGTGGTGGGGAGGGGAAGGGAAAGGAGTTTGTAAGCCACTCTGAGACACCTTTAGGCAGTGAAGGGCGGGGCATAAATCCAATCTCTTCTCTTCTTCTTCAGTCTTTCCCAGCATCAGGGTCTTCTCCAGTGAGTGCTCCCTTCTCATTTGGTGGCCAGAGTACTTGAGCTTCAGCTTCAGTATCTGGCCTTCCAGGGATCAGTCAGGGCAGATTTCTTTTAGGATTGTAAAGCCTATGAGCCCTCGGCTGTTTTTCCCATGGTTCCCTGGCAGTGCCTAGTGCCGAGAATCCAACAGGGCGCCAGATCCTCCCCACCCACAGGCAGGTGCAGTCCTCGTGGGGCCAAGGGACCACTGGTGAGCCATGGAGAGCAGGGAGCTTTCTGGAGGCTTCTGGGCGGCTCCTTGCTGGGCAAAGCTCTGCTTTTACGAAGGAACGCTGCTGCCCTCTGTGCTTGGCCAGTTCCGCTCAATGCCTGGCTATGAGGAGCACTTCCTCTTGGGTGCTGAGGGGCCCAAGGGTGTCCAAGAAGGCAGGCCCCGGGCGCTACATCCCATCCTGATTATTGCAGTGGGGACTCAGAAGCCCTTGCCCTTTTCGAAAGACACAACAGCTCTGTTAGATAGCATGCAGTTGCCACACCCAAACACACCCCACTCCCCGTGATAGGCTATTTACATAACATTACTACTAGATTGGTTACTTTCAGAATCCTGGCAGGCTATTGTTCTTGTGCTTCAAGCTCAGCCAGTCTCTGGGGTGATTCAGTCATGGATGATTCAGTCCCAATACATAACACGAGGCAGAAGAACAAGCAGGCGAAGACTGCACTGCTGCAAAGCATTTCCCAATTTTGAAAAAATCGCTCCAACTCAGCCAATTCCCCACCCAGCTTACCTGAGATTTGAGCAGGTTAAACCTCTTGTGAATCGTACCCCCTCACCCAGCTCCATACTGAGAGGGCAGATCACCTCGACTTCGCAAGGCGCGGCATTTCCCAGGCCTTACAATGTGAGAAGCACAAGAAAGCGCCACCAGGGCAAAGTGCCACTCTCGGGGCTGCCTCACGTAATTGGAGACGTGCCAAGCTGGTAGCCGGTGTCAGACTCTTGCAGCAATCGGGAATCAACCACAGGCTTTCAATGAAGTTTCAGTTTATTGTTCCAGTATAGGCAAGTCATCCATACATGTCCAGGGTCAGAACTAATTCAAAAAGCGGGAAAGGGTCAATTGTACCTGGTTCGAAGTGGGGTCTCCTGATGGCTCAAAGCCACTCAGGGCAGAAGCCTTAGTGCGCCTGAAACTAAGGAGTTCAGGTTCCAAGGGAAAGCAGTGCAGCAGACACCAAGGTCAGACAGCGATAAAAGGGATACTGAAAATCGAAACCACACATACCAAACCTGGAAGGAGACACAAATCAACCACCTCCTCCCCCTCCACCAGCCACGATGGCAGCATAACTGACAGCCGGCCACCGTCCAGAGCAGGGTCGCCCCTCTGCCTTCCCCGGCCCGCGGGTTTTTGCCTCCCACTGCTCTGCTCCAGAACGTGGCGGTGGGGAGTCACTCGGCCACTGGTGGCCACTGTGACGGGCAGCAGAGAAAAGGGCCCGGCCCTGGCCCAGCTGGAGAAGACGAAGGAACAGGGAGGCCTCTCTGGCTGTCCTGAAGACGCAGCGCAGGAGGAGATGAGTCTGAAACTGGAAAAGAATGGAGGCATTTCAGAATTCCAATAATTGTCCCGAAGAGGGGGGGAAATATCTTGAGGGCGGAGACCGCTCCCGGCAGCGAAGGGCCCATTAGCTGCCCCCATCAGCCCGGCCCTAATCCAGAGTTATGAGTCTCCATTACAGACCTAATCAAATGCAATTTTCTCTATCCCCCCCGAATCAAAAAAGCACCCTATGGCTGAGAGCCTAGTTTGTCTCCTTTTGTTCCTGCCTTCTCCCGGAACAGTCCCTCCCTCTCTCTCCGACTCCTCATGTTATATATATATTGCTCTGATGTCTGCCGAGGGCACGGTGCCCTCAGAAATTCCCATTAAATAACAGA
Source organism: Gekko japonicus (assembly GCF_001447785.1). NCBI lineage: Eukaryota > Metazoa > Chordata > Lepidosauria > Squamata > Gekkonidae > Gekko > Gekko japonicus. Next base: position 677,546 of record NW_015161975.1, on the reverse strand, counting down.
GAGCGAGCGCTCCGAGGAAAGAAAGTGAAATGCTATCTAGACAGCTGCAAGTAGAAATATGAAAAGTGTTGCACTTACTGTCGGGGGGGAAAAGCCCATTTTTGTAACTTGAATAGACAGTTGGGTATAAAGAGGAATCCCTCACCAGAGATCTGAAGCAACCGAGAGGCCTCCGCGGGGAGGGAGACGCGGCTGGCCAGAGAGGGACCGCTTGCGCGAGTGTCTCTCTCGGTGTGTGTCTGTACAGTTAGCATGCCTGCGCACCACCTGCAAGACACACGCTCCCTCCCTCCACGGCCACCGGCACAGGCTTCCTTCTTGGGGCCACTTTCTGTGGGCAATCCTGGCTGTCTCCTTCTGCCATCCAGAGTGATGGTGTGTCCGAGACAAACAGCTGTCTTGTTGGTCTAGGCGGGCTGAGTTTACAAGGGGACAATGATAACCGAGCAGACGCCAGGGCAGAAGGCTCAGCTGCGGGTCTCTCTTGGAAAGCTTTCTTCTTCTTCTTCTTCTTCTTCTTCTTCTTCTTCTTCTTCTTCTTCTTCTTCTTCTTCTTCTTCTTCTTCTTCTTCTTCTTCTTCTTCT
>NW_015161975.1:669490-676829 GCF_001447785.1 Gekko japonicus | reverse complement strand
TCTTCTTCTTCTTCTTCTTCTTCTCCTCCTCCTCCTCCTCCTTCTCCTCCTTCTCCTTCTCCTTCTCCTTCTCCTTCTCCTCCTCCCCCTCCCCTTCCTCCTCCTCCTCTGTTGTCCAACTCCTCGATGTTTCGGTTGTCCATCTGCTAAATACGAATGGGGCTCCTGATGGAGGAAACAGGATGAGGGGTGGCTGTGATGGTTTACTGGAAGGGAGTGTGTGCACGTCCACACAGGGAAAATTCACAGGTGTGAAATCCCAGTCCAGGACTCATTTATTTACTCATTTGACACATTTATATCCCGTCATTTCCTTCCCCATAAAGCAGTTAACAGCGCCAGACTCTGGGCCCCCTTTGCTTTGTGTTCTCCCCAGCCTGAGGGTCCCTTTCCGCGTGCAGATGTCTGCCTCAATAGTTCCTCCTCCCCCTTGGGGGATCCCAGGGCCGCTCTCTGGCTCCCTCTCCTTTCTCCTCCTCTTCCCAGGCCTCCTGCCTTCCCCAGAGGAGCCAGGGCTGCTGCTGCTGCTCAGCGGCTGGGCCTCTGCTTGGCAGGCAGGAGGTCCCCCAGGCTCCACCCACAGCAGCATCTGAAGAAGGACCAGGCAGGAGGGGATGGGAAAGACCTTTCTCTGCCCAGGACCCTGGAGGGCTGCTGCCGGTCCGAGTGGGCAAGACTGACCTTGATGGACCGAAGGGGGTCCGAGTCAGGATAAAGTGGCTCTGTGCGTGTGCTTTGGGAGGGGGCCTGGCTCAGTGGCAGAGCCTCTGCTTGGCATGCAGAAGGTCCCAGGCTCAGTCCCCAGAGGCATCTCCAGTCTGATAGTAAGTGGTGTGGAAGGCCTCCACCTGAGACCCTGGAGAACTGCTGGCAGCCCCAGTAGAAGAAGATGCTGACTTTGATGGACCCACGGTCTGGTCTGACTCCGCAGAGAAAGGGTCTTCACCTGTGGCCATGCATTCATGTGTCTGGGCTGGAACCCGGGGAGGGGGGGTGGGGGTGCTCAGACCTGTGGAGGTGAAGTGTCCTTTGGAAAAGGTGCTTGACTGGGAGGCCATGTGCAAAGGAGGGCCGGGGAGTTCCAGCCTCCTCCTCCTCCTCCTCCTCCTCCTCCTCCTCCCAGTATGCAGGGTGGGGGGAGGGGATGCCACATGCCTGACTGTCACATTCCTCCGTCTGATTGCGGGCTGCTGGTGGCCGTGTTCCATTGTGCCGGCCGGAACACGGAGACGTGATATTCCCTGTTATCAGCTTAAGTGGGGCGTGTGTGTGTCAAAGCACAACTCATACGCAGAGCTCGCAACTGACCGGGGCTTCTGCAGTGAGACGGGCAGGCTAGCAGAGGCAGGTTCTCCCCCGGCCTGCTGCCAAGAACTGCACCCCCCCATCATGGTCGGTCGGAGGCACATAGAGAGAAGAAGAAGAAGAAGAGGAGAGACTGGATGTATACCCTCCGGCCCTTCACTGCCCAGAGGAGTCTCAGAGTGGCTGACAAACTCCTTTCCCTTCCCCTCCCCACAACAGACAGACACCCTGTGAGGTGGGTCGGGTTGAGAGAGCTCTTGACAGAAACGGCTCTTTTTCAAGGAGGAGGAGGAGGAGGAGGAGAAGAAGAAGATATTGGATTTGTACCCCGCCCTTCACTACTCAAAGGTGTCTCAGAGGGGCTTACAAACTCCTTCCCCTTCCCCTCCCCACAACAGACACCCTGTGAGGTAGGTGGGGCTGAGAGAGCTCTTGACAGAAATGGCTCTTTTTCAAGGACAGCTCTTATCAGAACGGCTTGCCCAAGGCCATCCAGCCAGGCGCGAGTGGAGGAGTGTGGAATCAAACCCAGTTCTCCCAGATTAGAGTCCGCGCACTTCACCACTACACCAAACTGGCTCTCTTTCCTCTGGCATTTGCAGCAGTTTGGAAGATGGGCGAGGTCCGGAGATGGGGGGGGCGGGACTCAGGGGAGGGACTTCTCACAGGCTCCCTGTGCAGCTACATGGGACACTGTTGCACCCCCAGGTACACATGCCAATCCTACCCCCCTCGGCCCTGCACAGAGATCTGGCTTCTAATTCCCCCCTGGTCCACCATGAAGCTCACCTGAGCAAGCTACTGGTGTGTGGATTAACATGAAAGGAGAACACCCCCCCCAGGAGGATCCTGGAGGACTCACAGAAGAGCGCCACGTGAAGGAGCTTCCTTTCTGCAAAAGAGGGTGCTTGCCGCTCCCATGAAATGTGGGAGCTGAGTGGCTACTCAGGGAGGAGGGGAACAGGGTTGTGGCCTGGCTCTGCATGGTTAGTTCATGTTTCTAGGGACACTGGAGAGAAAGGGGACCTTCCTCCTTCCCGAGTATAGAAGCATAGAATCATAGAATGTTGGAGTTGGAACTGGGGCCTTGCAGGTCATCTAGTCCAACCCCCTGCTGCACTCTGCAGGAGTTGGGCCAAAGGCAGGAGGCCTGGATTCAAGCACAGAGAAACTGCACCACCTTTGCCGGCTTTGACATGCCAGAGACAGCAGGCGCGCTTACTTGGGAGTAAGTCCCACTGAAGAAAACAGGACTTCCCTGTGAGTAAATTTGCTCCCTCTGTGTCCACCTTAGAGCATCCCTGCTGGAGCCGCCCAAGAGGCCTCCTTGTTCCTTGCCTGATGTGCCCCCGGGGCCAGCGGAGGAGGGCCTGTGTGGGCAGGGCAGGGCAGGGAGCCGAAACTCACCCCAGCTGGGGCTCTCCAGCCAGAGGTTGACTGTAGCCCTCCTGGGTGTACAGCCATTGACAGACCTGTCCTCCTGCCTAATCCCCCTTTAAGCTGCCGGGAGCCGCAAGGGAAAGGCGGAAGTATAAATATTTTAATAAGTAAAGCCAGCTTCTCACCAGCAGCCGTCGCAATGTCTGCAGGCTGCGGATTCTACCAGTGAACAGCTCCTTGAAGGAAGAACTCCTCCCTGTCACCTGCCCAGACCCCACTGCCCACCGGCTTCAATGCGAGGGGGTGGGTGGGCCTTGCAACTTTTTGTATGGTGGGAAAGGGAGGGAAAGGTCTCTCTGCCCACCTTCACCACTGCAGGCACAAACCCTCTACGGTCCAGGGCGACCCTAACCTCCGGCACGTCACCCCCGGCGAGATGTATGGCTCCGTAAAAAGCTGTTGGATTTGACTTCGGAGGTCAGGTCTTGCAGCTGGGGAGCCCGTTAAGTCCCTACAAATCCAGCCCTAATCCTGGCTGGCTTCAGGGGAACCTCACGGCCCGTTCTGAGATGAGTTTCCAGGCCCCCCTTTTGAGGCCTGCCAGCGTTTTGTTTTCCTCTTTATTTAGCCACCTGTCAAACAGACCTGGCTCCCCCCCCTCCCCTCCCCTCCTTCTGGTGATTGCCAAGGAAAAGAGCTCCTCTATAGAATATATATCCTGGGCGCGTTTAAACAAAGTCCGTTCCAACGCGGACGACGCTTTTGTTGCCTGCGTTCCGCTTCTGCTCCTGGTGCTCGCGTCGAGAAGCACGGGAAAATATTCATCTGCCAACTAAGCAGGAGCATTTAATTACAGATTGTGGGTGTTTTGGAGGGTATGATTTTTGGAATGTTTGCCAGAGGACAGCAAGAAGCAGGAAGCCAACTGTGAGAGACGGAACCGCCTGTTTCCATGTCTGAGATGTTTACGACTTGTGATATTCAGCCGCTGTGAAGCTGTAATTTAAGGATTTAACCAGAAAACGATTAAGTGTGATTCAGACCAAGGGGCTATCTGCATATTCTCTCTCTCTCTCTCTCTCTCTCTCTCTCTCTCTCTCTCTCTCTCTCTCTCTCTCTCTCTCACACACACACACACACACACACACACACACACACAGAGAGAGAGAGAGAGAGAGAGAGAGAGAGAGAGAGAGAGAGGAGAGACAGACAGAGAGAGAGAGAGACAGACAGAGAGAGAGAGAGACAGACAGAGAGAGAGAGAGACAGAGAGACAGACAGAGAGAGAAACTGTCCATCTTTTTGAACCTGGTAACGTTTCCCCCCTCCAGCACATAATGAGGCTTTTTATTTGTTTTACTGGAAACAACCCTGACTTGAGAGGCATTTTGCATCTAACCAAAGCAAGCCTTGCCAAGAGGAGGCATTTATCAAAGGGAGGAGATGGCATCTGGGAGTGAAATCAGGAAGCAGAACACCTCAAGAGGAGGTGAAGCCGTCCAGGGCTCTGATCAGAGAAAGGGGGGAGGGAGAATCAGAGGAAGCCACAGGGCCTCTGCGGAGGAGTTGGCCAGCCAGCCAGCCTCAGACTGGAAGGACATGCAAGGAAACCACAAGCAGCAAGGACTGGGGTGCTTTGGCTTGGGCCCGTAGCCAGGATTCTGTTGCTTGTGGGGCACTTGTTTTTCCCAGTGGGGCTGAAGTTCTCAGTGCAGAAAGGAAAGCCAGGATTCTGAGGATTATGACTCAGCTGCTGTGGAATCGAGCCTTTTGAAATCAAGGCATGGAGGCTTCTGCAAACCGTAGCTCCCAGAGTGGGGCAATAGCAGGATGAGAAAGTGTGGTGGGGAGGGGGAATAATTTTTTCTGGTAGATGGTGGGCATGGCCCTGGAAATACTTACCTGGGTCTGGCCAGTAAACTCATTCCACTTTGTATAGAAACACATAAAACTGATGAGCAGAGCCTCTGGAGGCACGGCACAAGCAGGGTGGAAGAAGAAGAAGAAGAAGAAGAGAGTGGATTCATACCCCGCCCTTCACTACCCGAAGGAGTCTCAGAGCGGCTGACAAACTCCTTCCCCTTCCCTTCCCCACAACAGACACCCTGGGAGGTAGGTGGGGCTGAGAGAACTCTTTCGAGGACTGCCCTTTCAAGGACAGCTCTTGTCAGAACTGTGGCTTGCCCAAAGTCATCCACCCAGGTGCAAGTGGAGGAGGAGTGGGGAATCAAACCCAGTTCTCCCAGATTAGAATCCGCCTGCACTTAACCATGACACCAAACTGGCTGGAGGCAGTCTCTTCTCTCTCTGAGTCTTCTCAAGCTATCTATTCTACATAGGTGTTCTTAACCATTTACCCAACGGAAAAATGTTACCAGGATAGATCTCTAAATTACAAGGAGTCAACCACTTTAGATGACAGTTCTCAGTTGCTGCAGGTTAATCACTTCTTCCAGCCTAAGCAACCATTCTTATAACACGCTGGCAGGTGGGGGTTATGATTTCTGCGGTCAAGAAAGCTAAGACCGATTTCTCACAAGCAGCTGCGCCGCCCTTGCTCTTCCTTTTTTGCTGATTGTAGGCATCAATTTCCCACTACTTGTTGCACGGCCGCATTTTGACCCGCAGCTTCGCCGGAGAAGATGTGCGGGAAATCGGGTGATGCTGCGGGTCAAAATGTGGCCGCACAACAAGTAGTGGGAAATTGATGCCTACAATCGGGGGGAAGGGAAGAGCGAGGCCGGAGCAGCGGCTTGCAGGAAATCGGTCTACCACTTTTGCAGAAAAACTCTGTTTAATTTTTAAAGAGCCTTTAAAATGTTTTTAAAAATGATCGAAAAAGCATTCACAGGGGGACTCTCTTTGCTTCTGGACAGCCACCGCCCAGCCAGGCCTCGCAGCAACTGCAGGTGGCAGGAGCTGTCCAGTGCTGAAGTCTGCCGTGGGAGCATTATTCTCTCCAACGCAGGACGGGTGGTGGCGTATGCCAGGCAGAGTGAGAGAAGCAGTGCTCCAAGCGGAGTCTGTTGCCCTGCCCAGAGGGAAGCAGTCCTGAGTGCTGCTCCCCAGACACTTGGCCCCCCACCTGTGGCTATGGGACTCCTCTTGCAGGCCAGGAGCAGGGCCAGCCGGGAGTCTCAGCAGCTCTGGGCGCTCTCTCCTGCCACCCACCGGGGTGTGTGACTCAGCCTGCCTTGTGTGTCCTTCTCTGTGGCCTCTTCCTTTCCTGCTAGAAAAACCAACAGCTGGCTGACTGGGAACATTCTGGCATCCGATGCAATGGGATTTCTACAGGGGCAGCTCTAACGCATTGCAACGACAGCTTGATCTCTGTTGTACCCTGAAGACTCCCGGGTTTGTTTTGATCTGAACGTCCACGCGGGTGAGGCACCATTGCCGCTTTGGGTTTCAATCGTGAATCTTGCAGCAATGGCTCCCGCTTACCGGAATAGCCTGGATGTTGCTGTACCACAAACCAACCCCTCAGGGGTCCCTCCACCTCTGTGACCTGCTGCCACCACAAACACACCAGGAAAGGCACTCAGGAAGTGGCAGAAGGAAGCAGGTGGGAACTTTCCTTTGGGGTGGGCCGACGGAGGCCAGGGAGAGCATCAGCAGCAGTGAAGATCTGCCTCTCTCCTTTCCTTCCTCCAGAAGGCAGCGCTGATTCTCCGCGCCGTGGGGCCTCACCTGAGACGCAGGTGCCAGCTGTGTGTGCCTCTCTCACAGCCTCCAGGGCTGCTTGCCAGACGTGGGGCTTGAGCTGTGGGGCCAGTGGGAGGGGTATGGCTCTTCTGGCCTGAGCAGAGGGCTGTTTGCTGGCTAGACGGGATTCCTCCAGCCCGGCCGGCCGTGTTTTCTGCGTCTTCTCCCAGAAGGAGAATGGCCGCTGCTGCTTCTTGTCTGTTAATGGGATCTCTTGCGTGCCACATACATGCGATTCTGCTTGTGGCAGGGGACCCTCAGTCCATGGGCTGGCAGCTGTTCAGACTTCTATGAGAATGAAGGCACAAGAAGGTGAACAGCAGTGTTCCCTCTGAGCTGAGTCAGTGTGAGCTAGCTCACAGTTTTTTAGCCTCTGGCTCAAACATTTTTGTCTTAGCTCAGGGACAATGAATTTTGGTCTCGGTGGCTGGCGTGCATGCGGCACATGTGCTCCTTTGCAGGCATGGTGCACTCAGCTACAGCAGACCTGTGCATTGGCTCTGTGTCCTGCGCATGTTGCTCCTCCCACAGTGAATAGTCACGGCTTCTCCCACTTAGCCACTGGCCACACAAAAGGTTGCCGGCACCTCTGGTGTCAGGGGAGTGGTGTGTCTGTGCACAGCCTCAGGCCACGGACACTCTGACAGGACAAGCGGCAAGGACCTGCTCTGTGTGTGCTGGTGGAGAGTGTGCCTGTGAGCCGCCTAGCCCCCGACACAAGAGACACAAGAGGGGTGTGTCTGTGTGAGGTGGGGGGAGGAAGGCAGAGCTGGTGGGGGAGAGGAGGCCAGCCACCTTGGGGTGAGAGCTGAGCGGCTGGGCTCCCGCTGGCCTCCCTGCTTCCAAGGGGGGTGGGGGGCGGGGGCGGGCACTGCCCAGACCCAGTTTGGACGTGGGTCAACAGTGACGCACTGGCTGAGAAAAGAAGCCGTCCCCCCCCCCCCCGGGG
>NW_015161975.1:632158-669479 GCF_001447785.1 Gekko japonicus | reverse complement strand
GAAGAGCGTGGAGGAGGGGGGGAGGCCGGGAGGCGCTTCTGGATGAGAGCCAAGAGCCGGGGCCTCTCTCCTCGGCGGGCTGGAGCAGAAGGGAGAATATTTAGGTATTCCAAAATATTCATCAGGCCTGCCGCTGCCCCAGCAGAGGATGGCCCTGGCCAAGAGGCGGGGAAGGCGGGGAGGGATTTCTCCACCCTCCCCTTCGGCAGGTAGGAATCTTGCCTTCCGCAAGGGACCCCCAGGCAGGGGAGCAGAGCCCCGGGGGGGGGGAGGGTGCCCGGTGGCTGTGGCCCGGGCTTCTTTCCAACCCACTGGGCATGTCGGTGCTTTTCCTGGACCTGGAAGGGGGATCACTGCTGTGTGGCCCAGATGTCTCCCGTCTAGCAGAGACCCCGCAACTCTGGCCGGCAGATGCCGAGAAGGACACGAAAAGCTTTGCCCCACCCAGTGCCTGGAGGAGGGGGGAGGAGGAGGAGGAGAATGTGATGATATTGGATGTATACCCCACCCTTTGCTCAGAGTCTCAGAGCAGCTTACCATCTCCTTTCCCTTCCCCTCCCTACAACAGACACCCTGTGAGGTGGGTGGGGCTGAGAGAGCTCCCTCGAGGACTGCTCTTGAGAGAACAGCTCTGAAAGAGCTTATGACTGACCCAAGGCCACACCAGCAGCTGCATGTGGAGGAGTGGGGAATCAAACCCGGTTCTCCCAGATTAGAGTCTGCGCTCCCAACCACTAGGGCCAGTTTGGTGTCGTGGTTAAGTGCGTGGACACTAATCTGGGAGAACTGGGTTTGATTCCCCACGCCTCCACTTGCAGCTGCTGGATGACCTTGGGCAAGCCATAGTCCTGTCAGAGCTGTTCTCTCAAGGGCAGTTCTCAAGAGGGCTCTCTCAGCCCCACCCGCCTCACAAGGGGTCTGTTGGGGGGAGGGGAAGGGAAAGGAGTTTGTCAGCCCCTCTGAGCGAAGGGTGGGGTGTAAATCCAATCTCCTCTTCCTCCTCCTCCTCCTTCTTCTCCAAACTCAGTGTAAGAGGGAGGCAGCCTGCACCTTCACCCCTGTGGGGCCGAGGAGAGCTGGGGCTGGTAACAGCGGGTGCAAATGGGATTTTGGGCTCCAGGCCTCACCAACTAATTCGTGGCCAGGGCGATGGCCTCCAAACGGTGTGCCAGACGCAGAGGTGCCAAGAGGCCTTCCCACACAAGAAGAAGAAGAAGAAGAAGAAGATTGGATTTATACCCCATCCTTCACTACCCGGAGGAGTGTCAGAGTGGCTGACAAACTCCCTTCCGCTCCCCACAACAGACACCCTGGGAGGCAGGCAGGGCTGAGAGAGCTCTTTTGAGAACTGCTCTTGAGAGAACAGCTCTGAAAGAGCTTATGACTGACCCAAGGCCACACCAGCAGCTGCATGTGGAGGAGTGGGGAATCAAACCCGGTAAACTATGGCTTGCCCAAGGCCATCCAGCAGCTGCAAGTGGAGGAGTGGGGAATCAAACGTGGTTCTCCCAGATTAGAGTCCGCACACTCAACCATGACACCAAACTGGCTCCAGCAAGCTGGCAGTCTGGAGGGAGATGTTTGTTATCCCCTTGTGAGTGCTGTGGCACACAACCAGATGTGCCTGCCTGTTGCGGCCGTGCGCCTGACGGCTCCTGGAAGAGGGCTCCTCCACCCCCAGCCTCTGCCAGAACCCCCCCCCCCGCTGCGATCGCTCCCTTGCTTCCCAGCACACACGGGGGGGGGGGGACTCTGCGAACTGTGCAAAGGGAGCGATAACGAAGACCTCCGGAGTCTCATGAGCTTAACAACATTTATTCCAACAGATGCTTTTCACGGAGCGGAACGGGAGGCATCAGGGTAGCCTCGAAGGTGCCGCGGGAGACTCCTGCTGCTGGTTTTCTCAGCAACAGACTAACAGGGAGGCCCTTCCACAGATCTCCAGCTGTCTCACAGATCAACAGCCTCACTCTGTGCGGAGGAGGAGGAGGAGGAGGAGGAGGAGGAGGAAGCCTCTCTGAGAAGCTACCAAGTTGCAGTGGTTGCAAAAGGGTGGGGTTTTCAAGGTGGGGGGAGGGGGGGCTCCCTGCTGCAGAGAGGGCAGAGAAGCACAAGCAGAGAGCAAAGCCATCAGGAGAACCCTCTCACCTCCAATGCTCCCTCTAAGCTGTGGAGTCTTGTGAGCAAAGAGTCTACCTTGTGAGCTCCTAATGGCATTAGAGTGGTGAGCGAAGAGCCATCTGGCTGCTGCATCAGTTAGTTTGCTCTGGAGCCCCATCCTTCCTGAACGGAGACAGAAATGTGTGAGCCGGAGGCTAAAACGAAAAAAGGCGTTCCCCCCCCCCCCCCCGCCTCCTCCAAGGGTTGCCTCTGCCCCCTTGGAGGAAGAAAAAGCTCCCCCCCCCATACAATGAGCATGTCATGACCCAATTAGATCAAGATGGGCGGCCGTGTTGGTCTGTCCTTAGCAGCATAAAAAGAGCAGGAGTCCAGCAGGAGCACCTGAAAGACTCACAAAACTTGTGACGGGACAGGAGCCCTTGTGCCCACTTCTTCGGACAGGCGCTACTGGACTCTCGCTCTTCTCGCCTTGTCCGCACTGCCTTGGAAAATGAAACTGGGCATCCAGGCCCAAGAAGAACTGCCAGATAGAGAGAAGTTTCTGACTGCGCCCTGATAGGTGGAGAACAAATCCACTTGGATTCAGAGCATTTTTAAATGGACGTAATTTGGGTTGCATTTTGATAAGCACATTTCTGACTCCTTGTCCCTCGGAGCTCTTTTCTGCTTTCCAAAATACAGCCCTGTGCCTCCAGGTGCTGGGTGCGAGCCTTCCACCCAATCCTCCTGCCGACTGGCCAAGCGGTGCCCAGTCTTGCCATCAATGCTCCCTCTAATCTGTGGTGTCCTGTGAGCAAAAATTCTACTTGGTGGGCTACTGGCATTGCAGTTGTAATCGAGCTATTTGGCTGCCGCATATATCAGTTTGCTCTGGAGCCCCATCCTTCCCGAGCTCTAAGACAAAAATGTGTGTGCTGGAGGCTAAAGAACTGTGAGCTAGCTCACACTAACTCAGCTCAGAGGGAACACTGCTTGGCATCCAAAGGGGGGCCGGTGCCAGGGAGTGCTTTGATGTACGCTGTGGCACACCACTACGCCCTCTGAGCCCTCTGCACTTTCAAGGCAAAGGGAGGATCACCCACGTCTGTCTGCAGAGCTCCCTCCCCGCGTGCATGAGTAGGAGGTATGGAGAGAAGCCAGAAGGTTCAGGTGACAGAAGCAGTGGTTGGGGCACACATACAAACACACACACACACACACAGGTACACACACACACTTCTCCAGCAGCACGTCTCCAGCACTTCTCCACTTCTCCCTCCCCAGTCCCCCCTCCCAGTTTTGCTTCTTACGGAGGGCAGTTGACTAAAATGGGAGTTTAATCTGGAAGAGAGGGTGCCGTGTGAGTCAGCCCACCCCACCGAAGGTTCTGGTGGCCTGTGCCCAAGCTTCCGGGGGGTCAAGCTCAGAGAGGTGCCGGTTCCGCCCTGCAGGGACACGGGGCCATTCGAAGCCCACTTGGACACTAATGGGCTCCAGGAATCCACAGCCTCACACCGCACCCTTCCCTCTGGGGCCAGTGGCCCTTCACCTCCCCAGCGACCCGGTGCGGAGCAGATGGCGAAGGCAGAGGAACACAATTACGCCGGAGAGACAAGACCTCCCTCACCTCTTCCAAGAGGAGGCTTCATCTCTATGCAAATCCTTCTCTGAAGAGCTCACAGATTGCCGCTCCAAAGTGCACTCTGGCTACAAATGCATCACTGCACTCTGGGTCTCCGAGGCCGCCCACGGGGGGGGCACATGGGCCCCAGCAGCAGCAGCTGTGGAAAGCCCTCTTGCCCGCACAGCCTGGCTCTCAAGGCAGCCCCGCCTGCCTGGCTCCCAGCTGCTGCTGCTGCAGAGGCCTGAGGGAGAAGGCTGCTGGGCCATGCTGGGCCGAGAGAGACCACCCTCGGGCTCCAGGCGAACTCCGTGGCGGAGGAGTCCCTCTTGCCGGGACCTCCTTTGCCAGCTTTTCCACCTCCGGTCGAAAGAGCAGGGCTAAACACATCGACGCTTGGCCTGGCCTGATTATCGGGACTGGCTCCATGAATTCAAGCACAGGGCGTCTGGCACAGCTCGCCACAGAACACCTCCACAGGAGAACGCCGGCCTTGCCTTGAAACACAAGCACAGACCGAGTGGGAAGCGTTTTGGACTTTGCCTGCAGCTCAGGTCCTGTCAGAGTCTCACAGCAATCAGTTCTCAACAACGTTCCTTTGAGAAGGTTCGAGTTTATTGGGTACAGTAAAGGCAGGTCCTCTGTGCCTACGTTCCGTGTCAGAACGGATCCTAAAGGCGGGAGGGAGTCAGACACGCGGGATTGGAAGTGGGGTCCCCTGACAAGGTCGAGCCAAGGAGGGCCTTAGTTGCAGCGCGCCTAAACTAACGGGTTCACATTCCCAGCGAAGCATCAGGAGAGCGGTACCAAGGTCAGACGCAGACTCAGCGAGGAGGAGTGAAAGCTAACATCCCAGCATAGCAAGAAGCACGACGTCAGCCACCGTGTGCGCACACACACACCTGACACTCAGGCCCTTGCCGAAGGAAAGCCGGTCTCGCCCAGCTGCAGAACGTGGCCAGTTGTGTGTTTGGGGGGGGTTAGCCCCACTGAATAGCTGTTGGAAAGATCTTGGCCCCCTAGAAATGATTAGAAGGAGAAGGCATTGGGAGCGGGGGCTGGAGGAAGGAAACCCACCCAGCGGCAGAGGAAGGTGCCCCTTTGGCTCCCGATGAGGTAGACCGGGTCTCCTGGGAGCTGGCGGACGCCGTCCCCCTGGGGGCAGGGCCTAGTCACAGACTCCCAGACACCATCGCCATTTTCCCTGCTGCAGCCCCTCCTTCGCCTCTGCCTGCAAAGACCTGGAGGAGTCTTCTGCGGGGTGCCTTTGCCCAGACTCAGCCCACGCGGCCTCGGAGGCCCTGCTGCCGCGTGCGGCCTGCCTCTTCCCGCTGGCCCCCAAGTCTCCTTTCGTGTCTCTGCTTTCTGGAAAGCTCCGTGCAGCCGCTCCTTGCGAGGCTGGAGTGTTCATTGGGCATGCTGGCCAGGTCCAGTTTTGACGGGATTATAATTGGATCTGACATGGCAACGGGCCTCGGTTGGCCAGCTCCCTCCCAACCAGGCTGAGGAAGGAAGGCAGCCTCTCCCCCCCCCCCCCCGGTGGGAAGGGTGTGGGCTGGCAGGCAGGCAGGCAGGCAGGCAACACAGGCTTCAGGCCGGACACACCCCGCTGCACCGTTGACTTGGCCGTCACCATGATGGCTGCTCTCGGAGATATTCCAGCCTCATCTGTCTCGGGGAAATCAGGCGCAGGCTGGAAACATCAGAGGAGACAAACTGTAAAAGCGATAAAGCATCCCACCGCAGGAAAACCTCCCCGCTCTCCTTTGAGCCTGGAGTCGGCCTGACGTGGGTTTGGCGGGAGAGAGTGGGGTGGTGGGGGTGGTGGGGGGGCTGCATAATTCTGCAGAAAACGTTGCCTCCCCTCCTGGGTAGGCCAGAAGGGTCTCGGCCGGCCGCTGATTGACAATCTCGCTTCCCCCGCAGAGCGAGGCAGGGATCCCCCCCAGCCGTTCAGCAAGAGCAGCCCCCCCCCCAGAGAGCCCATCCTGTGTTTACCTTGTAAAACCTGTTGCAAATCCATCGGCTCCACGTGTACCAGATCCGATTGCATTCTGTTAGCAGACACAGGGAATGGTTTTCCCCTTGACGGCGGCAAGCCGGGCTTTGTTCAAGGCAGCGTTTTAGAATAATTGAGACCGAGCAACCATCCTCCTTATTAATATTAATCCAGACATGCTTGGGAAACTTTGTCTCTTTTAGATGAATTTTTAATGCTCTCTCTAATCTATGGCAGGGGCAGGAAAGGCGGGAGGAGGCGGAGGGGGCTGGTTGGGTGCCCTGGGATGCCGCCGGCCTCAGGTCTCCCGCGAGATGTACCCACGGAGGGGGGTGGTGGTGGCAGCTGCAGCTGCTGGGCATGGGGGGCCTCATGACTGCACACACACACCCAGTCCAGAGGGGCTCTTCTGGAAGAAATCCCCCTCCGTCCCAAGAGAGGCTTCTTCTGCCAGTTTGGTGTCGTGGTTAAGTGTGCGGACTCTAATCTGGGAGAACCGGGTTTGATTCCCCACTCCTCCACTTGCACCTGCTGGGTGACCCTGGGCAAGCCACAGTTCTCTCAGGGCTGTTCTCTCAAGGGCAGTCCTTGAGAGAGCTCCCTCAGCCCCACCTACCTCACAGGGTGCTTGTTGTGGGGAGGGGAAGGGAAAGGATCTTGTGAGCCACTCTGAGGCTCCTTCAGGTAGTGAAGGACGGGGTATAACTCCAATCTCTTCTTCTTCTTCTTCTCGTCTCACTGGCGCCGGGCTGGGGCACGCTGCCTGACACTCACGGGCCCAGCCTACATCCCACTAGAGAGGGGCACAAAAACATCTGTATATTTTGGGGTTTATTTTGTTTTCCAGTGTCTTCGTTCACCTTCTGTATCATTCTCATGCCTGCTTGGGATTCTATTCTTCACCCCCCCAACTAAAGCAGAGGCTGTGCCGGGTCCCCTGCCCAGTGGCAGGACCATCCCACCCTCGGCGGGGGTGGGGGTCAGAGTGGCTGATCTCGCAGGCCAGGCAAGTGCCAGGCATGGAAGGGGTGCAGTGTTCCCTCTAAGCTGAGTTAGCGTGAGCTAGCTCACAGTTGTTTAGCCTCCGGCTCACACATTTTTGTCTTGGCTAAGGAAGGATGGGGCTCCAGAGCAAGCTAATTGATGCAGCAGCCAAATGGCTCACTCACCACTTTAACGCCAGTTGCTCACAAAGTGGAGTTTTTTGCTCACAAGACAGCAAAGCGTGAGCATTGGAGGGGGGGGAGAAGGCCTGGGAGCCGCTGGGACTGTCAGCATCGTGACAATGCAGGTGCCCCCAACAGCCACCCTGGAGCAAGGCCAGGCCACTTGAATATGGGCCTGGCCTTTGCCCCCCACCTAAGGGGGCCTCCGGAGTTGATCTGGGTATGGCAACCCGTGCCCCCTCTAAGCTGTGGAGTCTTGTGAGCAAACATTCTACTGTGTGAGCTCCTGGCATTAAAACTGTGAGCGAGCGATTGGGCTACACTGCATGAATTAGTTTGCTCCGGAGCCCCATCCTTCCTGAGTGAAGACAAAAATGTGCACGCCGGAGGCTAAAAAAACTGTGAGCTAGCCAACATTGACTCAGCTTAGAGGGAACACAGGTGGCAACCCGGCCTGGGCTGCAGGAGGGGGGTGGGCTCCCGCGGAGGAAGAAGAGCAGCCTCTGTGGACATTCCGGAGCACTCGGAGCCTCCGGAGTTCCCTCCCTGCCCCTCTCCCCTCCCCCGCTTGCTCCAGAGCTCTCAAGGTGCTCCGCTGCTGCTGCTCCCCCCCCCACAAGGTTCACAAGAAGGGAAGGTCTATGGGGCTCACAGAGAACTCCCGACCCACGAGGGCCCCCTTAAGAGAAAGAGGGCTTCTTAGAAAGGCTCCGTCGGTCACTGACTCCTTTAGAAGGAGCCGTCCCCTCCACAGAGGCATTTGCCATCCTAGC
Organism: Gekko japonicus; assembly: GCF_001447785.1. NCBI lineage: Eukaryota > Metazoa > Chordata > Lepidosauria > Squamata > Gekkonidae > Gekko > Gekko japonicus. The sequence continues at coordinate 661,820 of NW_015161975.1, read as the reverse complement.
CAGTGGCTCCACAGTGAGATCTTTGGCAACCGGAAGTGTCTCTGCTTGACCTGCCCAAGTTATTTTCCACTTAATGCTTCCCAAAGCCTGGTGGTGTCAGACTCCTGCAGCAGTCAGTTCCCAACAGCTTCCATGCAAAGAAGTAGAGTTTATTGAGACACTGAGAGTACGCAGATTATCTTTACACATCCTGTGTTAGAACTGGCAGGAAGCACAAGGAACAAGCAGATGTACAGAATCCAGGAGGGTCCCCTGATGACCTGGAGCCAATCAAGGAGCAGGTAAAAACCTGCCAAAGCTAACATAAGAACAGAAGAACATAAGAGAAGCCAATGCTGGGTCAGGCCAAAAGCCCATCCAGTCCAACACTCTGTGGCACACAGTGGCCAAAAATACCAGGTGCCATCAGGAGGTCCAGCAGTGGGGCCAGGACACTAGGAGCCCACCCACTGTCACCCCCACCCCAAGCACCAAGAATACAGAGCATCACTTGCCCCAGACCGAGAGTTCCTATCTGTTTTTGTTGTTGTTGTTGTTCAGTCGCACAGTCGAGTCCGACTCTTCGCAACCCCATGGACCAGCTCCCTCCCGCCAGGCCTTCCTGTCTTCCGCCTTCCTCTGAAGTTTGCTCAGTTTCATGTTCGTTGCATCTAAGACACTGTCTAACCATCTCATCCTTTGCCGTCCCCGTCTTCTTTGACCTTCAATCTTTCCCAGCATCAGGGTCTTCTCCAGGGAGTGGCCAAAGTATTTGAGCTTCAGTTTCATTATCTGGCCTTCCAGGGAAGAGTCAGGGTTGATTTCTTTGAGGATTGGCTGATTTGATCTCCTTGCAGTCCAAGGGACTCTCAAGAGTCTTCTCCAGCACCATCGTTCAAAAGAATCTATTCTTAGGCGCTCGGCCTTCCTTATAGTCCAACTCTCGCAGCCATATGCTCCGTATGCTATCCAATTCCCTCTTGAAGCTGGCCATGCTTGTCGCTGCCACCACCTCCTGTGGCAGTGAATTCCATGTGTGAATCACTCTTTGGGTGAAGAAGTACTTCCTTTTATCAGTTCTAACCCGACCGCTCAGCAATTTCATGGAGTGCCCACAAGTTCTTGTATTGTGAGAAGGGGTATATTTTCCCAAGAGAAAGCCGGTGCTAGACACCAAGGCCAAAGGCTCATGTTACAGAGATAAAAAGGCACTGAAGGCACAGAGAAAAGAAACTGGAGATTCCAGAGGCACTCCCCTCACTCCATGGCAGCTAGAGGCCTAGCTGATAGGTGGCTCACTTGTGGTCAACGCAGAAGACTGCAGAGTTTAATTGCTCTGGCAAACTCGACCCCCCCCACACATGGTCCTGGTTCTTGCTGGTGCTAACAAGCCTGGCACTCTGAGACACAGCAGAAGCCTAGCCGACCAAGTCCACTGGCCTGGGACACCGGAGTGCTGTCTTCAGTCCCGCTCCCACCCCACAGGATGGCCTGGTCTCTTTCCGTGGGGACTGGAGCTCCTGAGCGAGCCTCCCTCTCACATTCTCAGACCCATCAGCATTCAGATCTGCCTTGCATATATCCCCCAAATTCCCCCCCCCGCGCAACAAATTGGGCAGTGGGGACAGCGAGAGGGATGTGCAGCTGCATTTGCTTGAGGAATGAGTTTGTCAGCAGCCTGTCTGGAGGCAGCTGCTCATTTCCGAATCCGTGGCAATGACTGGAATCGGGAATGCGCGGCACTCGCTCGTTGGCCCGGTTCGATCCGGTGGAGTCTTTTTCAGAACCAGCCCCCCTGCATAATGAGCCCCAGGGCGGAGGAGGAACAGCAGACGGGGTGGCAGCTTGTCCCTGACAGGGTGTTCCAAAGCATTCTAGGGCTGGAGGCCAAAAGAAATCCAGATCCCGCCCCCCGCCCCCAATTAACACACACCCCCGAAGATCTGCAGCAGGAGGCTCCATGCAACCAGCCCCCCCTGCTCTTGTGCCGCTCCACTCAGGGAAAGGGAGGGCATGGGCAGGAGGAGAGCTCTCTGGTGGGTAGCTGGAGCCACCTCGCTAGACCCCTACCTCGTGGGAGCCCACCTCCCACCTTTCCCAAGCTTCCTCTTGTTCCTGGGCATTGCAGCCCTAACCATGGAACCACCAGATGCAGAGAGGAGCCCTCCTGGCCAAGGCTCCCTCTAAGCTGTGGAGCCTTCTTGTGAGCAAAAACTCTACTTTGGGAGCTCCTGGGCATTCAAGCTGTGAGTGAGCCATTTGGCTGCTGCACAAATTAGTTTCCTCTAGAGCCATCCCCCCTGAGCCAAGATGAAAATGTGTGAGCCGGAGGCTAAAAAAACTGTGAGCTGGCTCACACCAACTCAGCTTAGAGGGAACACTGCTCCTGGCCCAGTCTGTCTCTGCAGTTCCTGCGACGTGATCAGAGAATCTCGGTGGCTTGTCCAAGACCCACCCAACGGAGCCCCTGGCTGCTGCGAGGCGAACTGATGCTCCTGCCCTTGGCCACAAGAGTGACTCTTTGCAAACTGGAGGGGGCAGAGCCAATGTTCCCTCTAAGCTGTGGAGTCTTGTGAGCGAAAATTCTGCTTTGGGAGCTACACTGGCATTGAAGTTGTGAGCCGGCGATTTGGCTGCTGCGTCAATTAGTTTGCTCTGGAGCCCTCCTTCCTGAGCGAGGACAAAAATGTGTGAGCCGGAGGCTAAAATCCTGTGGGCTAGCACACACTAACTGAGCTTAGAAGGAACAGTGGGCTGGACTCGACATCACCTCCTGGGCTCTATCAGTGGGGCTGCATTTCTCAGGGGCTGCCTTGGAAGCAAGACCTGAGCTGCAGGGACTTGCAGGCTGGAGTCACTCCGTCCAGGAGTGGGGAGGGGGGGTCGGAGGGAGGGAGGGAGGGTTTGCCTCCTCATCAGCATACTTGCCCCTGAACAAGATGGGTTGTGGGGGGTTTTGTCACTGTGTACATTTCCGAGGACTGCAATTCCTGATACCGGCCCAGAGTTATGGCTGCGCGGAGGCAGTAAAAGTTTGACTCTCTCGCTGCTCCACCACAGCAGGCCATAAACAACCCAAATTACCTCTTTCTTTAGCTTCCAAGAGGACTAATCCCCTGTCTGGTGCTTTATCAGTCAGCTGAGAAAGAGTTAGACTGACCTGCCAATCCAAACAGAATATATTGGGAAAAGTCATATTACTCCAGTCCGAGACTCCTCTATAATTCAGCAAACGGCACCGACAGCAACATTCTAATTCTTTTCTCTGTAATGAGGAGAGACGTTGACGCCGCGGGTCCCCTCTTCCTCTTTCTCTCTTCCCCCTTTTTCGCTGGTTTCGATACATTTTTCTGTGCAATGTAATGGATTGCTATTGAGGGTGTGTTAGAAATGCTTGCAAAAGGCTTCAAAAACATTCGGAGTGGCAGAATATTATGTCAAATAAATAAATAAATAAAATGCTATGGGTGCTTAAGAACATAAGAGAGGAGCCAATGCTGGATGTGGCCCATGGCCCATCCGGTCCAACACTCTGTGTCCCACAGTGGCCAAAAACACCAGGTGCCATCAGGAGGTCCAGCAGTGGGGCCAGAACTCCAGAAGCCCTCCCACTGTTGCACCCCCCCCAAGCACCAAGAAGACAGAGCATCCCTTGCCCCAGACCAAGAGTTCCTATCTATACCTTGTGGCTAAGAGCCACTGATGGACCTCTGCTCCATATGTTTATCTAGTTCCCTCTTATAAGAACATAAGAGAAGCCAATGTTGGACCAGGCCAATGGCCCATCCAGTCCAACACTCTTCTGTGTCACACAGTGGCCAAAAAGACCAGGGGTCATCAGGAGGTCCAGCAATGGGGCCAGGACACTAGAAGCCCTCCCACTGTTGCCCCCCCCCCAAGCACCAAGAAGACAGAGCATCCCTTGCCCCAGACCAAGAGTTCCTATCTATACCTTGTGGCTAAGAGCCACTGATGGACCTCTGCTCCATATGTTTATCTAGTTCCCTCTTATAAGAACATAAGAGAAGCCAATGTTGGACCAGGCCAAAGGCCCATCCAGTCCAACACTCTGTCACACAGTGGCCAGAAAGACCAGGGACCATCAGGAGGTCCAGCAGTGGGGCCAGGACACCAGAAGCCCTCCCACTGTTCCCCCCACCCAAGCACCAAGAAGACAGAGCATCCCTTGCCCCAGACCGAGAGCTCCTATCTACACCTTGTGGCTAAGAGCCACTGATAGGCCTCTGTTCCGTATGTTTATCCACTTCCCCCTTATAAGAACGTAAGAGAGGAGCCAATGTTGGATCAGGCCATTGGCCCTTCCTGTCCAACACTGTGTCACACAGTGGCCAGAAATACCAGGTGCCCCCAGAAGGCCCCGGGTGCCTAGCCATCAGGCAGCACAGGGCTTCCCGTCTGCCCGCCGAGGACTATGGAGGACAGCAGGCCTGATTCCTAGGTGGTGGCCACCGGCACCCGGGAGTCCAGCAGCCCTCGCCTGTGCAGGTGTGGCTGGAGTCAACCGGCCGGCTGCTGCCCTGTCACAGGGGACAGGTGGGGCCTCCTGGCCCGTGTGGGTCCACCCACCTGGCTCTTGCCTCTCCACACTGAGGTGCGGAGTCGGCCGGCCAGGCGTCCAGGGTCGCTTGGAGCTTTATCAGAAAATGATAAGGTTAGAACATGTTCCAGCAGGCAAGAGGAAATTTATTGGTGCTCCAGCCGGCAGCCCAGCAGAGCTTCAATAAGCCGGGTGCTGGGAGAGCCATAAATCCCCCCCTGGAAATCACATGGCAAAGAGGACAGGGGAACAATAGCAAACGGAGGAGGCCAGTTAATATTTCTTCCACCTCGGTGTGAAGCAATATTTAAAAAGGAAGCCCGGCTGACTGACGCAGAGGGAGGCGCGGCCAGGGCAACTGGCGGAGGAGCTTTCCACTTCAGACTTGGAGGAATTCCTGCCCCCCTCGAAATGCCTGCAAAGACGGGGGTTCTGCCTTCTGGAAGGGGAGGGGCACGTCCCGATATCCGGGTATGTCCAGAGGGCCTGGAAGGGGGGGCTGCTTTTCCTCTCTTCTGAGCAGGTTTATGGGAGGAGCCCAGCCAGACCCTCTCCTTTCTTTTCACCAGGAGTGGCAGAATCTTGAGTGTCAAAGTAGTAACAAAGTAGTGCTAGTAACATCTGTAGCGAACAGCCTCAATGGCTGTTCAAATCCCCACCGTGGCCGGAGTGAGCTCCCGTCCCCCGTCCCAGCTCCCGCCAACCCAGCGGTTCGAAAGGTAAAAATACAAGTAGATAAATGGGTACCTGCCCTAGGTGGCAGGGGGCACCCACCTCCTGGTTCCGGGCCAGGAGTGTTGGCAGCGGCGACGGAGACGGTAGCAGCAACAACAATGGCGGCGGCAGCGGAGTTCCTGACCGGACCTGACAAAGGCGGAGCCACGGTGGTGCGAGCGCAGCATGGCGCAGCACGGCAGGAGCCGGAAGGACACAAGCGGGAAAGCTGCAGCCGGAGGGCAGTCGCACACGAAGGAAAAAAACATTGAGCCGCCTGAGATGGTGCCGGTCAGCCGAGGACGCCAGCATACCCCGCCGGAAAGAAGAGAGAATGCACCACCAACAAGGGTGTTGGTAGGGAAGTCCCCCCCCCTAAAAAATCTGTGGCCCTAGGTAGGTTAACTACTGCGACTACACCAGTAGCAGTACACTGTAAACCGCTCTGAGACCCATTAGGGGTCATGGGCGGTATATAAATGCAATGTAAATAAATAAATAAAATAAAAAGTCCTTCCAGTCAGCCCAGAGGTTGGGTCATGTGACAGAGGGCAAAATGGAGCCCTGGCTGAGGATGGGTGGGTGGGTGCCCCCCTCACAGGTTTCTTTGTCACCAAAGCTGGAGAAACATCTGGGCAGATGTGAAACTGAGGCTCCCAAGAAGGCCAATTTCCCAAGCTGATCACTTGACTGGCAGGTGGCGGGACGCTCTCCTTGCCACTCTTTGCTTTTCTCTCTTTCTAAAGCTCTGGGGATTATTGGCTTTCATGCTAAAGAGCAGCTCAGTTGGGCAGCAGCAATTTGGGTTTAGATGCATTTTAATCCGCTGCTTGGTAAATGAATTCTTGGAGCCTGGCCGAATTATGCCAGCCTCCAGCCTCCTTTGAAAAGAGGCCCCTGCCCAGCACGGCGAGGTGCCCGGACTTCTGGGTGGGAAGCTGCCCGACCAGCTCTGTCCCCGGCAATGTTCCCTCTAAGCAGAGTTAGTGTGAGCCGGCTCACAGTTTGTTAGCCTCCAGCTCACACGTTTTTGTCTTGGCTCAGGAAGGCTGGCTCCAGAGCAAACTAATTTCTGACATAGCCCAATCGCTTGCTCACAAGTGCTTTAATGCCAGGAGCTCACAAAGTAGAATTTTAGCTCACAGGACTCCACAGCTTAGAGGGAGCCTAGGTCCCCGGTCACTTCTTGGCCATTGGGTCTGGGGGCAAGGGCTGGGAAAAGAGCAGGTGGCATATTCTCCCAGGGGCTCTTTCCTCCTCTCCCTATGTGTACCGCAAGCACAGCCCTCCTTGCACACCGGTGTGGGGTCACTGCCTCAGGGCAATAGGACCTGCTCCCCCATCAGCCCAGCAGGCAGAGTAGGCAGAGACAAGAGGATTTCACATTCCTTCCAACATCTCCGTGCTATTGTTTTTGAGTGGGGGGGTGGACACCAACAGTTCAAGCAGGCCCCGAACACCCATGCGAAGCGGGTGGATCTTCCTGAGCTCTTTTCCCGCCTAGTAACCAGTGTTCCCTCTAAGCTGAGTCACTGTGAGCTAGCTCACCATTTCTTAGCCTCTGGCTCACACATCTTTGTCTTCGCTCAGGAAGGATGGGGCCCCAGAGCAAACTGATTGATGCAGCAGCTGAATGGCCCGCTCACAACTTTAAGGCCTGTAGCTCACAAAGTAGAATTTTTGCTCACAGGGATCCACGGCTTAGAGGGCACATTGCTAGTAACCCTTCCGTTCTAGGCAGCCTTACCTTGCAGTAAGCCCTAGGGAAGTCAGTAGGGCCTTCCTTCTGAGGCCCTACAGGGTCCCTGCCCTCCCTTGGGGAGTGACTAAGGCAACCAGGGTGGCCAGGGGTCTAGTTTCCATAGGCCTTTTATTCTTCCCTGGAAATGGCACAACTCCTTAAGAACTGAAAACTCCGCTCTGGGCCAGCTTCTCTCCATCTGCCTCACTTCTTCAGGGCGGGAGTGTTGAAGTTGGGACAGGTTGCTTAAATTTCAGTCACTATGGAGTTACATGGTGTTGTTAGTGAACAGGATGTTACCATTATCTGACCCATAGCCTGTAAGAGGAATGTTTAGCCAAGGTGGGAAGTTTGTGGGAGTTGTTTATCCTAACAAAGTGACCCGTAGCCTTTTGTATTGGCCAGCTGGCATCTTGTTTGTGGAAACCCTTTGATCTCCCATTCCTGTATCCCCAAGTTTATGGCTCTTTGTGTTCAGCAACAAGGAGGGCACAAAAGAGCCATCTTTTCCACGTGTAACTGACAGGATGTAGTCAGCTGCCAAGTATGTAATTCTTAATTTCTTTTATCCAAAGTGCCCCATTCCCTTTGTTTTCTGTAGTGAAGTCACGTTTCTTTTAAAGCTTAAGCACAGAGTGGCTCTTGTCTTTGGGATCCCAGCCTCTGTTTAAAACAAAATCCCAACAACTAGCTTCTTGCTTTTCTTAAAGCCTTCATGTGTCTGCCTGGTTTGCTCCTGAGAATAGATATTTCAAGGAATTAAGTGCTCTTTCTGGGTCATGTGGGGCTAAACATCCCCCAAGCCCTTGCTTATCTGACTTCTGTATATCTCAGGGCAGGGGCGGGAGGGTCTGTGCTGGTCCCACCCAGCCCCCAGGTTTCCTGAAGCAGGAAGAGCAGAAGAACATCAGAGAGAAGCCAATGCTGGACCAGGCCAATGGCCCGTCCAGTCCAACACTCTGTGTCACACAGGGGCCAAGACCCAGGGGCCGTCAGGAGGTCCACCAGTGGGGCCAGGACACTAGAAACCCTCCCACTCTTGCCCCCCAAAGCAATAAGAAGACAGAGCATCACTGCCCCAGACATAAGAACACAAGAGAAGCCCTGTTGGATCAGGCCAATGGCCCATCCAGTCCAACATTCTGTGTCACACAGTATCCAAAACCCAGGGGCCATCAGGAGGTCCACCAGCGGGGCCAGAACTCCAGAAGCCCTCCCACTGTTGCCCCCCCAAGCGCCAAGAATACAGAGCATCACTGCACCAGACATAGTGTCTGGTGCAGCCACTGATGGACCTCTGTTCCATATGTTTATCCAATCCCCTCTTGAAGCTGTCTATGCTTGTAGCTGCCACCACTTTCTGCAGCGGTGAATTCTACCTGTTCATGACTCTTTGGGTGAAGAAGTACTTCCTTTTATCCACAAAAAACCTTTCTGGAACTAAAGTAGCCACCTGATGAAGTCAAGTAACAGATTAACAAAGCCAGGATGATACCCAGAGAAAACCCGTTGCAAGACAGGCCCAAAAGAGGCAATAACAGAACACCACTAGTGGTCACAGACAACTCTCAACTCAGAACAGTTCAACACATCATCAGTGACTTACAGCCTCTAATGGATAATGACAGTTCTCCTTCAGCAGTACTGGGGGGGGACCTTTTCTTGTGCACAGACAGCCCCCAAATCTCAAACAACTCCTCACCCTCAATAATGCAACATCTAAATTAAATATGTACACTGGTACCAGAGCTTGCAGCAAACCCAGATGCCAACTTTGCTGCCACATACACCCAGACAACACTATCACTGGACCTAACAACATCAACTACACCATCTCAGGCTTATTCACATGCTCATCCTCTAACACTGTATATGCCATTAAATGCTAACAATACTCTTCAGTTTTCTACATAGGACAAACAGGTCAAACCCTATGCCAAAGGATAAATGGACACAAATCTGACATCAAGAATCATAAAACTGAGAAACCTGTAGTAGGAGAACATTTCAACCTCCCAGGACACTCAGTGGGGGACTTCAAAGTAGCTGTTTTATTACAAAGGAATTTCAGAAAAAGACTGGACTAGGAGATTTCTGAATTACAAGTTATTACAACACGAAGGACAATGGAACCCCCAGGGCTCAACAGAGATATCGGCTTCTTATCTCACTACACACACTAAGTCATTCTGTTCTTACTTATACCCAGAAGTTAAACGTTGTTGGTCTTATAGAGGCCACTGGACTCAAACTTGGTTCTCACATCTGTTATTAACGCCTTTATTACCTGCGTGTCAACTTGCTGCTATTTACATGTCCCATTATATGTGTTATTCCAATCTTAGCTATGGTTGTTGCTCAGTTACTTATGCATCTTGACTCTAATTAGCCCTTCCTGTTAACTAACCCTTCCAACTGCACGTAATATTTGAGGAAATCTGTTTCAATGTATGTGAAGAAGAGTGCACACATGGAGTCCCTGTTCTTTCACGCACTCAGGGTTGAGCTTGGTTTTTCTTGGGGGTGCTGCTGGACTCCAATTTCATTCTCACATCTCTTTGTTAACTCTTGCATTTACATGCTAATTTGCTGCCCCCCCCCATCTGCACAGGAAAGCTGACACTTTGAATAAACCTTTGTCGGTCTCAGAGGTGCCGCTGGGCTCCAACTTTGTTCTTTTCCTTTTTATCTGTTTTGCAGTTCAGCCCCCACCAAATGCCTGTTTAGCCGAACAGTCGCCGGGAGGCTCCTGGCTGGAGGGAGGAGATAGCTGCTGCCCCCCCTGTGGTGCTCCCTGTCGGGCTGGTGGCTCTGTCTCCAGAAGGCAGCTAATCAACATCCTCTTGGAATGCGTCCCGTTCATTAACTTTTAGCGAGGAATCAAATAGCCCACACCCGAACACTATTTTTGCTAGTGCCACAATGTCTGTGGCTCCGTTCTGCTATCTGTTTCCTTTGTCCCCCTGCGGCCCTTCACTTTCCGTTTCTGCCACATGACAAGCAGGAGGAGAGGAACACAGCAGAAGGAAAGGGTGACTTTGGAGATAAAGTGCGAAACGCCCTAGCCCCATCCTCTGATCTCTGACGCCTGGGGTTCTCAACGCATAGTTTTCTGCCCCGGCTGCTCTGCCTTCAATAGCCGCCTGTCCAAAAAACAGGGGGGGAAACTAGCGTCACCAAAGTCCCAGATATACAAATTAAGATGCGATGTTTCCTCCTTAGAAGATAAAACGTAAAGTCCACATAATCAGTGAAACTTGATAGGAGGAGTCCACATGGTCATAACATTTTCCAAACAGCCTTTGCAAAGATACTTAAAAGATGCGTTTCTTTCAACTTCCTCCGTTTGCCGGCTGTGTAGGTGGAACCTGATTTCAGCAATTTCAACAGACCACAAGGTCATAGTGCAAAGAGCAAATCATAGGTCTTCTAAGAAGGAAACATTGCATCTTATGCCTTATTAGAGTGCAAATTTTGTTGTTGTGGCATCACCAACGTTATAATTGTTAAATACAGTTTATATTTTGCAATCTCCGATGGTGTTTCTCCTAGCAGAATTTGTATATCTGGGACGTCAATAGCCGCCTGACATACAGAAGTTTTGCAGGCCAGGAAAACCAATTTGGCAACCCGTTTGTGCCAAAAGACCCACAGGCCCAGCGTGCTCCTCAGCTGCCTAGGAGAGAGAGAGAGACAGAGAGAGAGAGAGACAGAGATGAGAGCGGGGGGCTAGTGATATCACTGGATCTCGTGCTACACCATCCAATCCCTGGGCTGCTTCTGTAGCTCCACTTGACCAGGAGGCTGAAGTTGGTTCCTTATTCGCACTTCCTTATTCATTCCTTATCCATTACTTATTCATGTAGTCATTCAGAGACACTAAGGAGAGTGAGTTGGAAAGCTCTGAACCCCAAAATAAGGTCTGGACCACCACATATCATATACCCCCACATTCACAGGACTCTCCCCTTCGAGGGGACATATGCTGTATCAGGACATATGCTGTATCCAAAGCACAGTCTCCAGAGCGTGGGGATGGGTCCTTTGGGGTGGTCCAAAGATTTTTTTTGGGGGGGATGCAGCCTGGCCCCAGTGTCTGCTTGTGTGATTGTCCTAGGAGCACTGCACTTTGGAGCAGCTGGCACCAGAACTGTTTTTTGGACCAGCACACAGAATGTGTCCCCTCGAAGGGGAGAGTCCTGTGAATGTGGGGGTATATGATATGTGGTGGTCCAGACCTTATTTTGGGGTTCAGAGCTTTCCAACTCACTCTCCTTAGTGTTTCTGAATGACTACACGAATAAGTAACGGATAAGGAATGAATAAGGAAGTGCGAATAAGGAACCAACTTCAACCTCCTCACCTGACCTACAGTGCCCAGTTGCAGAGTCCCGGTCTTAGAGCAATGACCAGACAGCCAGTCTGGGGTATTGGCTAAAATGTGGGATTAAGATCCACCAGACCCGAGTTCGAATCCCCCCTCTGTCATGGGTGGCCTTGGGCCCATTACACACTCTCAGCCTCACCTACCTCGTAGAGTCGTTGTGATTATAAAATGGAGGAAAGGAGAACCACGTACGCCATGCGAAGTGTGGTTTAAATTAATTGAATTGTGGAAAGCAGATGCTTCCTAATGCACTCTCTGTCTTTTCATTGTCCTTTCGCTTCAGAACCTGAGCTGGAAATGATGCTGGAAGACTGCACTGAAGGATGAGAGAGTAGCTCATTGGCATTTAATTGAGTCACCGTTATCTGCATTCTTGATGGGCCATAATTATTGACCAGTCTGCCGGAAACGTCCAGTTCCTAGAGGATTATGGGGGAGGATACTTTGAAGCTGGGCAAGAGCTGAACTCGCATCATTTTCAATTCTCTTTATTTTTCCTGCAGGGACTCCAGCCTGCTTTGCAAATGCCCCATAAATGTGATTGAATATCCCAATGGACACGGCCTTATTTCTGATTGTTCCGAGGGGGCCACTGGATGTGGAGCAGAGACCCTGAGGTAGAGAGGTCTGCCTTGCAGGCACTCTGGTTTGTCCAAAGCACAACCTAAGGGAAGGCCATGGTCAGAATCCCGGTTAAATCAGTTCTAACTTCGAAGAAAGTTTAGTTTATTTGAGACGTTGAATAATACCATACTGAACACGAGCTTCGTTAGGACTGAAGGTGAAAGCGCAGGGATTGCAGATATGTGGTGTTCAAGCAAAGACACTAAAGATCAGGACCCAATCACCCCACAGCATTTGCCCGCCAGAAACAAGGGTCATTTGCCCACCAGAAACCCCACTAAGCCCGTACCCCTCTACCGAAACAAGGCAAAACAACAGGTCTCTGCGGACACATCAAAGCGTTCAGGTACATGAAAGCATTTGGTTCTCACACCCCTCTTCCCCTCCTCCTTCCTCTATGGCAGGCGAACTATAAAATGCATACTGAGCCTGACAACCATAACCCAGACCGCTCTCTTCCCCATCATCGGATCAGTCACCAAACCCCTCCATCGTCTCCCCTGTTAGCTGATGGCAGAGACGTTCAAAGAGACCCAGAGGCAGGAGCATTACAAGTCTACTTTCCCAGTCTCTGCCCCTGAAAGATAACTGTGTGACCCACTGGCTTTTGGGTAGTTCCCAAGGGCCTACTGTGGATCATGTCAAAGCAAGGTCTGTAATCCATGGGAGCTGTCCTAGGTCCTGAAAAGCCTGCCTCTGACTTCCTAGTAATTAATTAATTTTTAAAGAAGAAGACGAGATTGGATTCATACCCCACCCTTCACTCGGAGTCTCAGAGTGGCTTACAAACTCCTTTCCCTTCCCCTCCCCACAACAGACACCCTGGGAGGCAGGTGGGGCTGAGAGAGCTCTTTCGAGGACTGCCCTTGAGAGAACAGCTCTTATCAGAACTATGGCTTGCCCAAGGTCATCCAGCAGTTGTGAGTGGAGGAGGAGTGGGGGGATCAAACCCAGTTCTCCCAGCTTAGAGTCCGCGCACTTAACCACCACACCCAACTCACACCATTTATAGTCCACCTTTCTTACTCAGACCCAAGGTAGATTGCATGCGCTCGAGTTCTTGTCTGCCTCGCCTAGCCCCTCCACAGGAAGGCTACACCCGAAGCAGCCCCACTCAACCTACGAGGGAGGAGGAAACGGCCGGCTGTCCTTCCCTATGGAGTCCTCCTCTCTCTTCTTGCAGGTGCTCTCGGATGAGGTGCCACCTCAGCAGCCACGGTGTTGTGCTAATTAGCAGAGTACGGAATGCAAAAACAAACAAGCTACACTGTGTGCAGTTTGAACTTTAAAAGGAAGGAATCATTATCTAGTAAAACAAGGGAGGGTTACGTCCGGAGGAAAATAAGAAAAATTACAGTCTCGCTTTCTAGCTCCCTCTTTCTGCTTACCATAGGTGGTCAAAACTGCACCTCACAGGAGAATGGCTACTCTGTCTCCGCTCTTGGATCTCAGAACAAAGGCAGGGAATCCAGCCCTAAAAATCAAATGGTTGTGTGTGTGTGTGTGTGTGTGACTAAAAGCACATCTTCAGCCCAATATATTGACTAGCCAATAGTCAGGCTAAAGATCACTTCATTTTACTAAACACCACCCATTCTAGCCTGGGAAATTTTTCTCTACTTCTAATAGCTTATAGCTAAACTAGGTAACATCCTGTTTACATATAACATCAGTTCATCATGACTGAAGTGCTGACAGTTTGCAAACTCACCAGGGGTCTTGCAGACTTAAGATACCCTGGCTGGTGGTCCCCCCCCCCGTGGTTTCTGGAAGGGGTGCTCTGGGCACCTCATCAGAGCCCTGGGATGGCAGGCACGTTACCCCAGGCCCCCGCCCCCACTGCCACCACCCACCCACCGTGCTCAGCTGAAAGCTCCAGTACAAATCAATAGCATTTGAAACAGTCCGAGCTCCGCTCAGTCACACTTTGGAGCCCACAAATCAAGAATCTATCTGTGAGCAAATTGCAAAGAAGCACTTTCAGCAGGGGAGGGGGTGGGTGGGTGGGTGGGAACATCTCTGGACCTGGCAGAGAAAGGGCTTTGCTTCCCCTCTCCCCCCCAGCCCCCCGAGCATGGGGAGCAACCGCCATTCAGCCACAGAGTCCGTCTTTCCCCCCCATATGCCACACATAAATCCTGCTGTTGGTAAGTTCAGAGCAAAGGATTTTCAGTCTAATCTGTTGTTAACAGAGCTATTAAAGAGAATGTTTCAGCGGCAAGGATCTGATTAGGACATGTAACCACAGGGCTCTGAGGAAAACAACCCAAAGCCCTCTGAAGGATGCACCCCGGGCTGTAGTGCCCCCCCCCCACAGAGCAGCCAGATGGAGGTCAGGCAAGCCCAGGCAATGAAGCAGTGCTATGGGGCTGTCTGTCACTGGGGCAACCCAACCACCAGGCCTCCTGCCTCTTTTCCTCCTCCTTCCTGGGGAAGTACGAGGGCTCAGGGTGGGGCCGGTAGCAAAAAAGCGAAAGAGATGAGAGACCCGGTCCACCCCTGACACTTCTGGCTGCAGGGTGGGAATGGCCCCCGGAAGTGGCCCCCTTGTTGAAAAACCCTCCTTTCGTGCAGAAAAGGGGCCTGGCAGGGAGCAGGATGAGCTAGAACTGCCTCCCGATGAGCTAGTTGCTCTTCCGTCGCAGGGAAGCTGTTTTTACACAGGGGAGCACTTGGAAATGGTAACCTCCCCCGCCCCCTGCAGAGGTGCCGCCTAAGTCAAGCGTCTACGGCAGGGGTGTCAAACTCATTTGTTGTGAGGGCCGGATCTGACATGACTGAGACCTTGTTGGCAAAAGGTAATGCCAGGCAGCAGAGATATAAACTTTATAAAGGACACAAACACAAAGGTTTGTTTTTTACTTAAAATAAAAACATGCTTAAGGCATTAGTACTCTTGCAATGTTTTGTTTCTTTAACAGTGTCTGATAACTGACACGTCCTGCTCTGAATTATTGCATCAAAATGTCTGTGCTGTTGCAATCTCGAGTATGCTGTGTGTACCCGTAAGCTGCAAACCTACAATGACGCAGCAGCAGCAGAAGTGGAAGAAGAAGCAGAAGACAGCCAGTTCCACTGCGGGCCCGATAGAAGCCCTCGGGGGGGGGGGGCTGATTCGGCCCCCGGGCTGCATGTTTGACACCCCTGGTCTATGACCTCCTGGCGTTACATTTGTGTGGGTAGTCTTGGGCTGGAGGCTCAGCTGGCATCTCCAGGGCTCCTGCTGGCCACCCTGCTCTGCCCACAAGGCCAGGTTTCCTCTTCTCTTCCCCACTTTTTCAGTTTCGGGCTGGAGATGAGTGCTCTCGCTGGATGCTTCTGTAACCCCTTCACAGAGCTACAAGTTTGGTTGGGAATCACAGCGTTGAATGTGGGGCTGGCTGAGAGAAAAAAACCAGAGCATTTGGTTGAACTGGACCATTTGGTGTCCTGGCCTTGTGGGCAGTGTTCCCTCTAAGCTGAGTTAGTGTGAGCTAGCTCACAGTGTTTTGGCCTCCAGCTCACACATTTTCATCCTAGCTCAGGAAGGATGTGGCTCCAGGGCAAACTGATTCATGCAGCAGCCAAATCCCTCGCTCACAACTTTAATGCCAGGAGCTCACAAAGTAGAGTTTCTGCTCACAGGACTCCACAGCTGAGAAGGAGCATTGCTTGTGGGCCTTTGTTGGCAACACAATGTGTCAGCCTAAGAGTGAGAGGTCAGCATGGAAGTCAGGAGGCCATTCTTGTTTTCAGCAGGAGACCCGCCCTGACCCCCACTCCCATTTCAAAGGCAGGGAGGGAAATGCAAAATGCCCAAAAAGCACACCGTAATGCAGTGCTATATTACCAACAATTAAAAACTGGGTTCCCAAAAATTGTCTCTTAGGAAACAAAAGAAGAAGAAGAAGAAGAGATTGGATTTATATCCCGCCGTTCACTACCCAAAGGAGCCTCAGAGGAGCGTACAAACTCCTCTCCCTTCCCCTCCCTACAACAGACACCCTGGGAGGTGGGTGGGGCTGAGGGAGCTCTTGACAGAAACTGCTCTTTTTCAAGGACAGCTCTTTTCAGAGCTATGGCTTGCCCAAGGCCATCCAGCAGGTGCAAGTGGAGGAGGAGTGGGGGAATCAAACCCGATTCTCCCAGATTACAGTCTGTGCAGTTAACCACTACACCAAACCACTACAGCGAGGCAAACAAGAATTATAACGGAATACGCAATGTTCCAAATGTCATTTGGCAGAAGGTGGGACAGGCAAGAGCTATAGGTGCTTCTGGTGGACTGGCGGGTGTGTGTGTGTGTGTGTGTGCGCGCATGTGTACCAGAGAGAGAGGGAGAGAGAGCAGGGCTGTGTCCACGCTGCCTTTGTGGTGTATTTATTTTTGTGCTGGAAACGCGCCTTTCCCCAGCTCTTCCAAAAGGCCCAGAGCAGCTAGCAACATAATTAAAAGCACACCGACCAAAACCCACCCATAACTGACCCCGTTCAGCCTTTTTGAAGCATTCCCCCCACACCTGTCTCATAAACCAAACGCCTCAACCACTCCTGTACACAGGGCTATTTTTGGGCAGGAACGCACAGGAACGGAGTCCTGGCTGGCTCCCGAGTTGGCCACGCCCAGCCGGAACTCATTAGCATAATAGGCCACACCCAACAGCAGGAACTCATTAGGATTGGCTACATTAGGGGTGTGTGGCCTAACATGCAAAGGAGTTCCTGCTACAAAAAAAGCCCTGGGTTTGGACAACAAGCAAGGTAAACAGAATAAGAAGCGAAAGGTGGGTGTGGCTGGATGAGCACACTTCTGGTAACATGGGGGTGCGGCCTAATGTGCTAATGAGCTGTGTTGTCAGGGGTGTGGCCCAATAGGCTAATGAGTTCCTGCTGTTGGGTGTGGCCTATTATGCTAATGAGTTCCTGCTGGGCTTTTTCTACAAAAAGAGCCCTGCCTGTACACAAACACCACAACCGAAGGGGAACCAGCAGAAGGCCCTTTGAAAGAGCTACGCCACACGCCAGGTCTTTCCAAAAGTCCCGAGAGTGGTGATGGGGGGCGAATTCCTTGGGGGGGGGGTCCTGGGCTTCCCTGCCTTGCTTCTGTGGCCCGGCGGCAGGCAGCCCCTCGACCGTTCAGGGGAGTGATCTGTGCTGACTTCCAGCTTCCTTGGTGTGCCAAATCCTTCCCGGTGCCCTTCCTGCACAGGATCATTTTAATTGCCTCTGACTGGGGATACTTCGCCTCCTCCTCCTCCTCCTCCTCCTCCCTGTCAGCCGTTTGGTTGGATTCTTTGACGAAGGGCCCCGGTTCCTGAGAATTTCATCTTAATTGGATCAGGGGGATTTAGAAATGGATCCAGAAATGTGTTCCTCGCAGAAGCCATGCGGGAATGAACAAGGGAGATAAAGGGAGAGCGGACGAAAACAGACAGACGTGGAGGAGGAGGATGCAGACAAAGAGGCAAAACCCACTGAAGACAAAAACGAGGCTCGCGCCGTCTTGTACCCATCCCTCGGCCTCTCTTGGGTGAGATCTGCCCGCCAGGCAGATTTCTCCCCTGCAAGGTCTTCGGCCGAGCCGGTGAAATCGCCGGCAACACACCGTTTAAAAAACAAAACCCTACAGCCCCAAGCTGCTGTTTGTATTCTGTGGGAGATATTAACTGTAGAAAATCTAAGGTCAAGACAGTGTCATATAATTTCATGGTTGACAACGCTGGGCCTTAGCAAAGAACTTGCTGATAAGGTGTTCTGCACTCGAGGGGGAAATGTCATCAGAGAGAGAGTCTGAGCCCAGCTGGGGCCCAGGAACAACCCCCCCCCAAGCCCCCAGCTTTGGGGGAGGGGGAGGGGAGGAGGCAGCTCCACAAAGCAGCCGCCGGGGAGGGGGGCTTCAGAGACCGCCCCCTGCCTCCAGATGCCGCATCAAGGGCAGGATCATCGCCACAGTTGCAGCCAGTGGGGAAGCTGGGTCATCGAAGAGTCTGGGGGCCTTCTGGGGGGCCCACCCCCTCACTTGCATGGGAAAGGATCGCCCGGATGTGGAGAGATTGGGGGGGGCTTTGCCTTACTGGGGAAGTTGTTGCCAGGCCGCTGCCCTAGGGAACCACCGGGGGGGGGGCAAGACCAAGGGACAAGTGGGCACAACCGTCCCGACTGAGTTCAGTCCTGAACACATGGCAATTTCTGGCTACCCAAGAAGAGCACATGAGCAAAACTGACTTACGTCTTTATTTTATTGATTTTAAAACAAGTTATGCTACCTTTCCACCTGGTCCACAAGATGGCAAACATAGAAAGAACATTAAAACATTTCAGCAACTAAAAATGCAGCTAAAATGATAACACAATTTAATTTAAAAAAAACATAAGCAAATGACACTAGAAGAAGAGCCGGTGGAGGTAACCATTATTGGAGGTGTGCCGGACAAGACAAGAAAACCCTTCTCCTGTTGGCAAAAGACACCACTTGAGGGAGAAGAGAAGAAGAAGTGAAGAAATTGGATTTATACCCCGCCTTTCTTGTGGGGAGGGGAAGGAGTCTCAAAGCAGCTTACAAACCCCTCCCCCTCCCCACAACAGACACCCTGTGCGGTAGGCGGGGCTGAGAGAGCTCTTGCCAGAACTGCTCTTGAGAGAACAACTTTGACAGAACTTAAACACTACACCAAACTGGCTGTGGGGTGTCTCTCTTTATAAGTATCCCAAGTTCAGGATCTCAGGAGTGCAAAGATACATAACCCAAAAAAGGACTCTCTATTATTCTAAACCTCAAATAACCAGAGGGAGAAAGTACAGCTCCCGACGCCCAGCCCCTCAGCTGGCACAAGGGTGTGTGTGTCTCCTTCGGACACTCAGCCAGTGACCAGTGGGTCATGCAGGAACTCAGAGCCTCTCACGAATCAGGAAGGGGCAGCCAATAAATATGAATTTCCAAAGCTTTTCTCGAAGCTTGGATAAGGGCCTGCCAAAGAGGAACAAGTAGTCCAAAACCCGGGTCTGTGGCCGGCTGGCTGGCCAACCCTGTCCTTGATCAGCCAGGCAATTTTGGTGCATCACTCAGAGCATCCCTTCTCCAGCCATTAACTGACATCCTAAGCAGAGCCCAGATCTAGTTTTTGCCAAGGAGAGTGAGAGAAGCGCCCAGACTTGGAGACTGGGGGGGGGGGCAACCACCCACCTGGGGACTTTCCCAGGGACCAGGCCGGCTCAAGGAGGAACCGGGTTGCAGTTCTTCAATCAGACACTTTATTGCCCTTGCCAGAAGGCACAAGAGAACAAAATTTGCAGAAGTAGCACAGGACGCAAAAAGGATTTGCACTAAACGTGAGCAAGAGCAGGTATTTGTTGCAGTTGCCTGGTCTCCTTGCGTGTAAGGGAAACTCATGCCCCTCAATGGATCTCAATCTCCTGGACTCCTTCTCCCCCCACTCTGAAACCTCAGACTTTCTGCCCAAATAATGTAGCAGGGACTGATTGGGGGGGGGCGGGGGGGGGGGGCCGGTTGATTTGTTTTTCTCCAGCTTTGCCTTGCATACAGCTAGTCTTGTTTGGGCAGAGGTTTGTGGGTTGCTGTGTTGTTGTTTTTTGGTGCATTTAAATGTACCGGAGTTTAAAACGCTGCTCTGTTTGTAGGAATTCAATTATCCCTGAAGATTACACAAAGATTATCAAAGTTGTAAACAGCCGAATATGTTCCAAGATCAATGAAGCACAACAAAGACCATATTTAACAGGAGACATTAAAAAAACACCCCCCACCTGGCCGGCTAACTGTGACAAGCGAGCAGGATGTCGCACCGTCATCACGCTGAAGGTTAGGAAGTAATTGAAATCTCGGTTGTGGCACAATCCAATCCGGTGCACAGCACGCCAGCACGCAAGCCCTGCTCCATTGGCAGGTTGCAACCATCCGTTGGCTCCAAGCAGGCACAGTGTTAACCCCCCTGATCCTATTATGCCGCCTGAAAAGAGGGGTCCCAAGAGGGTTACGGGGGGGGGGGAGCAGCAGCCTCCTCCGCGACTGGCAGCAAACAAGAACCCGACAGAACTGCTCCGAAGGCCCTTCTGGTTTGGGAAAGTGCAGCTAGGGAAGTAGCAGCCTCCAGAACACGGCGAGGGACCCCCAGGCCCATAGCCACGGTGGGGGCATTTGGGGGCCCTGCCCCCTTAATTAAAAGCCCCGCCCCACAAATAGCCATGCCAGAAGCCATATTTTTGGGAGAGTATTTTTTGTATTTTTATACGTGTGTGTGCGTGCGCAGAGACCTTCCCTCTCCCTCTCACTGTGGAATTTTTTTGGGGGGGGCCCATCGTGGGACCTGGGAAAAGATCGCTCAAGAGGGGGCATTTAAGTGCCTTTCGCGTTCCCTTCCACGGGGCAAGAAAGTTCAGAAGAGCACACAAGAGCAATGTTCCCTCTAGGCTGTGGAGTCCTGTGAGCAAAAATCCTACTTTGTGAGCTCCTGGCATTAAAGTTGTGAGCAGGTGATTTGGCTACTGCATAAATTAGTTGGCTCTGGAGCCCCGTCCTTCCTGAGCCAAGACAAAAAATGTGTGAGCCGGAGGCTAAAAATCTGTGAGCTAGCTCACACTAACTCAGCTTAGAGGGAACACTGCTCAAGAGTGGCACCTTCTATCCACCTCCAACAGTCCCCCTTTCTGCCAGCCCAGTCCTGCTGTAGACCACCGAGGTCACGGTGAGCCTTTCAAAAGCCTCCCCCACGGGGCCTTTGGGAAACACGGGCTTCCGGACACAGGCCCTGCAGACTCCGGGCCAGGAGCAGAAGACAGGGAGGGGTGGCCACCCCGGGCCCGTGGCACCCAAGGCCTAACGCGGCCCTCTCGAGAGGCTGTATCGGCCCACATCTCCGCAGGGCGGTTCAGTCTTGAGTCGCAAGTTCGATTCCACAGGCTGGCATCTGGAAAGATGAACTGAAGGGTGCCTGGAGATACTGTGACTAGTGCACGCCAGTTTGGTGTAGTGATGTAGTATGCGGACTCTAATCTGGGAGAATCAGATTCGATTCCCCACTTGCGTGTCAGGACACTTGCAGCTGCTGGATGACCTTGGGCAAGCCATAGTTCTGTCAGAGCTGTTCTTGAAAGAGCAGTCCTGGAAAGAGCTCTCTCAGCCTCACCTACCTCACAGGGTGCTTGTTGTGGGGAGGGAAAGGGAAAGGAGTTTGTAAACTGCTCTGAGACTCCAAGTGAAGGGCAGAGTATAATTCCAATCTCCTCCTCTCCCTCCTCCTCTAGGGTGAGTAGATGCGGGACTGCAAGCTGTCATGCACAGAACAGGGACAAGCAGCAGCCAGACTCCAGTTGATTCTCTCTGGAGACAGGTACGAGGACACTTTGCTAGGAGAGGAGGCCCATGGCTTGAAAGGCAGAAATGCAACTGGCCAAAAAACTAATAAATGTGGGGAGGCAAAACCAAAACCCCACGCTGCCCTAGCAGAGGGAAGTCTCATTTCTCTCTCTCTCTCTCTCTCTCTCTCTCTCTCTCTCTGTGTGTGTGTGTGTGTGTGTGAGAGAGAGAGAGAGAGAGAGAGAGAGAGAGAGAGAGAGTTTAAAAATAAATAGGACATGGTTTCCTGTCCTGAACAACACAAAAGGCTCTACATCTGACAATAGCACTACAGATAAGATTAGAATTTCAACAGCCAATCCACATACAAAAGAACCTACTCAGGAAACAGGAAACCTCCTCAGGAAACAATCCATATACAAAAGAACCTCCTCAGGGAAGCTCCTCTATTAGCATATTCACAGCCTGGGGAACTCCTACAAAATAATCTCAGCCCTGCCCCACCTTCCTGAGTAGATATAATTACCTGCCTACCATTTTTCTTCTCACCTTGACACAGAGAGGACTCCACCTTTCTGTGTTATACCTTTGAGCAGGGGTCATTTCCTGCAGGAGCGCACAAAAGCAGAGCTCCAGCAGTAAAAAGCCCAGGGGGTGGGCACATAAAACAAACCCCACCCCCTGCTCCCAGCAGCCTTCAGTCAGAGCAAGAAGCAGCCAGGTAAATTGCAGAGCTCCCCACGGCCCTTCCGGTCCAGTGGCACCTTTAAGACCAGGTATTATTCAGGTACAAGCCCTCCCTCCTCTGCAAGGACAGATCTGCACACTCCCCCCCCCAATAGCTAGCAATCCAAAACAGTCCAGTGGAGCCTAAGCGGTGGGCATTGCCTTCTGACACACGTCCGGTGATGTCAGGGGGTGTGGCATATGCAAATGAGTTATACTAATGAGCTCCTACACCTCTTTTTCTAAGAAATGACCCCTGCCTCTGAGGGTGCCAGTCACAGCTACTGGCGAAACGTCAGGTCCTACAGTGCCAAGACCACGGCCAGACAGCCCGGGAAATCTACAGCAGCTAGAGAGAGGTCTCTTTGTTTGTGGGAGGAAGAGAGGTAGAATTTGCTCTGTCCCTTTCTCACTGGTTCTCCCTCCTTCCTTCCCAGAGACTGCCTCTGCCTTCTCCTCTGCAGAGTCTCCTGGGAGAGGAAGAGTCCATCCCAGCCTCACCCCTCAAGAAGAATTCTCTGGTTTTAGGCATCTGCTGTTTTCTCAGGATACTATTAACAATGTAAATCACGAATTACAAGTCTTGCCTGGGAAGAAAAAACCCCTCTTCCCTACCAATTACAGTTAATAGGAGAAAATTAATGTACCAATTAATATGGCTGCTTTTAAAACTCCATCTAATGTGTTAACCACTGTTTCTGCCACTCTCGGGGTGGCACCTCGGAAGGAAGGAAAGGCGCTGGTGAAATGTCGCCTCCCCGATACTTAAGGTATTTGGCACGAGATGCGACACCTCAGAAAGGAGGTTATTTAACATTTGGAGGTTTGCGGGAACCATAAATCATGGCGTACATGCCAGGCGGGTTGAAAGGGATAGAATACATTCAATTTTACAGTATATTAAACTTCATCTAATTTGAACATAGGAAGGGGCCAGCAAAATAAATGACCAATTTCTGAAGCAGAAATTACCATTTGGCTGGTGCCATTATGAAGCTCCTGGCATTTTGTCATGTTCTTAACATAATATCGCTTGTCTATTGATGCAGAGTTATAACACGGGCTCAAATGAGAAGGCAGCAAGACAGCACAGCAGAGCAGGGCGGCTTCCTTAAAAACACAGGGTGTCGCTGGCTCCCATGCCGTTCGGAAGGCGCTCCGCACCGGAGGGAAGGAGCAGAGGAAAGCAGAAGTAAAGAAGAGGGTGGTGGAGGAGAAGGTGTGGGAGGGTCCGCGAGGAGTGGGGCAGCTCCCGCAATGCCCCGCCCAGGGCAGAAGCCATTCGGACCCACGGGGCCGCCTCTGCTTGCTCAGGTGAGGGAGAGCTCTGGAATCCCACCTGCAGGCAAAAGCCACAAAATGGTCATGTATCATCATCATGGCGAAACGCAGAAGAACCTCCTGGAATGTCCGACTCACCCGCTTTAACGGAGCAGTCGGGGACTAAGACCAAGGGAGGGTGAAGAGAAACCACATTTCTGGGACAGAGAAGAAAGGAAATCAAACAAGAAGCCCCGGGGCTTGGCATTCTGGGACAGGGCTGCTGTGGGGGGGGGGAGTGGTTGCCTGGGGAGAGCTACTCGGTCTTCCTTCCTCAACACAGACAGCGGCAAGCAAGGCTCCCTCTAAGCTGTGGAGCCTTGTGAGTGAAAATTCAAAGAGTGATTCGCACGTGGAATGCACTGCCATGGGAGGGGGTGGCAGCCACAAGCACGGACGGCTTCCGGAGGGAACTGGATAAGGGCCCCCCACGCTCCTCCCGTTTCACAAAACCTGCAAAGCAGAACTGTTCAGGGGGACCTCCTTCTAGGGGGAGTAGAGCTGTGGTGTGGTGGATCAGCTCAGGAGGTGGACTCCATGAGGGATAACGTGGACTTTTCTTATCCTCCAGTTCTTCAATCCCAACCCCACTGCATTAGGCTGGTTTACTAATAATCTTTGCTTTTTACTCAAGGACTGTCATATTTTGTAATCATGAAGCTGCCTTATAGTGAATAAGACCGTTGGTCCATCAATGTCTGCTCAGACTGGCAGTGGCTCTCCAGGGTCTCAGGCGGAGGTCTTTCCCATCCCCTCCTGCCTGCCAAGCAGAGGCTCTTCCACTGAGCCACAGCCCCTCTTGACAGCTCTCCAGGGTCTGAGGCAGAGAAAGGTCTTTCCCATCACCTCCTGCCCGGTCCTTTTAACTGGAGATGCTGCCGGGGACTGAACCTGGGACCTCCTGCGTGCCAAGCAGAGGCTCTGCCACTGAGCCACAGCCCCTCTTGACAGCTCTCCAGGGTCTGAGGCAGAGAAAGGTCTTTCCCATCACCTCCTGCCCGGTCCTTTTAACTGGAGATGCTGCCGGGGACTGAACCTGGGACCTCCTGCGTGCCAAGCAGAGGCTCTGCCACTGAGCCACAGCCCCTCTTGACGGCTCTCCAGGGGTTTCAGGCTGAGAAATGTCTTTCCCATCCCCTCCTGCCTGGTCCTTTTTAATTGGAGATGCTGCCGGGGATTGAACCTGGGACCTCCTGCCTGCCAAGCAGAGGCTCTGCCGCTGAGCCATCAGCCCTTGCTGATTGATGGAATAGCTTTTACAAGGGATCTTTTTGCTGTTACAGTTAGATGTTATCAGTCCGATGTTATCGTGCTTTGTAACTGGCTTACTGATGGACCAAACAGCTCTATCATACTTGTAATCTGTCTTGACTCCCAGTGAGAAAGCCAGACTGTAAATGAAAAGGAAATAAAATAATAAGCCCCGAGGTCGGCATTCGCACCACTCCAGTCTACTGAACCCCCCCCCTCCTCACGCGCGCCTTTTACGTGCGAGATGCCGGAGGCTTCCTTTCCATTGTTTCTCACTCTCATGATCCTGGTCTTTTCGCATTGTTTACTGGATGTCTCCTGTGTTGTTTTACACTCCCTGATCCACCTTGAGTCTCAGTGAGGAGAGAGGGCTACACATAAAGCAAATAAACAACAGAAATAACAGCAGACCCTGGAAATTCCTCTTTTTGGGGGGTGGGCAGTGAAAGCGCAGCATTTCAGCACATGCCCCAAAGCCATGGTGGGGTGGACGGCTTCCACACGCCACCCACCCCCTGCCCGGGTGCCCTGTCTCTCTGTCTCTCTGTCTCTGTCTCTCTCTCTCTCTGTGGCTCCCATCCTTCACCAGCTGCAGCAGCCACAAATCTGAGCGCAAATAAAAACTATGTTTAGTTTGCAAAACAGGAGGCTGGTATTTCCATCCTGTAAAGTTCATTGTTCTGGCTGGCTTGCTATTATGGCAGTAATATATTAAAGGGGAAGCCATTGCAGCTGGCTGTACCCCATTCAGCCTGACGGAGGAAGCAGCACCCGCTTGGAGGGTAAGGATGCGCGCCGGGGGGGGATGAGGAAAAGAACACAAGCAGGGCCCAGCTGGAGCAGAGCCAGGGGCCTTTGAGCCCAGCACTCCGAACCAGCGGCCCTGGAAGACACCGAGGAGGAGGAATCCCTTCCCGGCTGCTGCCTCCCACCGCTGGCCTTCGGAGGTTCCCTGCCTCTGCAGGGGGAGGCTCCTCCAAGTCACCCTGGCCAGTAGCCACCCAGCGCTTCTCGGAGGCCCTTCTAAAGCTCTCTGTGCTCTTGGCCGGCACCGTCGCCACCGGTGGTCTCACTGCTCCTAGAAATCAATGGTGCATCCTCATTTGGAGGACTGTGTGCAGTTCTGGTCACCACACCTCAGAAAGGATATTACAGCATTGGGAATAGTGCAGAAAAGGGCAACTCGAATGATCAAAGGGTTGGAACACTTTCCCAGTGAAGAAAGCTCAAAACACTTGGGGCTCCTTAGCTTGGAGAAACGACGACTGAGGGGTGACATGATCGAGGTGTATAAGATTATGCATGGGACAGAGCAGGTAGAGAAAGAGGTACTTTTCTCCCTTTCTCACAAGACAAGAACTCCTTGTGGGCACTCCATGAAATTGCTGAGCAGTCGGGCTAGAACGGATAAAAGGAAGCCCTTCTTCACCCAAAGAGAGATTAACACGTGGAATTCACTGCCACAGGAGGTGGCGGCGGCTACAAGCATGGATAGCTTCAAGAGGGTATTAGATAAGCATATGGAGCAGAGGTCCATCAGTGGCTCTTAGCCACAAGGTATAGGTAGGAACTCTCAGTGTGGGGCAGGGGATGCTCTGTCTTCTTGGTGCTTTGGGGGGAGGGCAACAGTGGGAGGGCTCCTAGTGTCCTCCTGGCCCCACTGCTGGACCTCCTGATGGCCCCTGGGATTTCTGGCCGCTGTGTGACACAGAAGAGTGTTGGACTGGATGGGCCACTGGCCTGATCCAACATTGGTGCTCATTATGTTCTTGAGTGAAGCGGCGTTTCCTTTTGTCTGCTCAGCATCGCTTCCTTGGCTGCCCTCCTATTCTAGGCCTCGGGGAGGAGACACTGTGCGCCCCCCCACCCCCTGCCGTCGAACCGAACCAAGAGCCGGGCGCGGCGCCCGGGGAGGGAGCCCCGAGGTCTGCCCCAGCAGAGGGCGCTGCCCCCCTCCCCTCCGGGTTCCCGCGGTCTTCTTTCGGGCTGGCTTCTTCCTTCAGCTTCCCATCCAGCCGCCCGAGGGGAGCGCTCCTCTGGCAGGCCGGGCCCAAAGAACGCGGAGGCGGCGGCAGAGAGGAGACAGCAAGAGCTCGAAAAGGGCAGGAAAGTAGAGGAACCCCCGCAGGTGCCAAGGAGCTCCGGCGGGCGGGCTCCCTCACGGGCGCGAACCCGAGGAAAGCGTTTGGTCCTCACAGGGAGGGCCCTGGAAGGCTGAGGGGGGAGGTGGGCACCTATGACTCCCTCTCCCCACCCCCACCCCCCATGGCTGGGGGGAAACAGGACCGGCCGGCAGGCAGGCAGGCAAGGACGGTGCTCACAGATCAACACCAAGTGGGGAAAAGGTTTCAAAAGCCACCCCCACCACCCCCACAGTGTTTGGGTTTATCACCACTGGCTGCCTGGGTGGCTGTTCGCTCCCAGACTGGCATGCAGTGTTCCCTCTAAGCTGAGTTAGTGTGAGCTAGCTCACAGATCTGCAGCGATTGGTCTAGACTGAGACGAAGAAGAAGAGATTGGATTTATACCAACCACTACCCAAAGGTGTCATTTGGCCACCCAATGAGAAGGGAGCACTCACTGGAGAAGACCCTGATGCTGAGAAAGATTGAAGGTCAAAGAAGACGGGGACAGCAAAGGATGAGATGGTTAGACAGTGTCATCGATGCAACGAACATGAAATTGAGCCAACTTCAGAGGATGGCGGAAGACAGGAGGGCCTGGCGGGAGCTGGTCCATGGGGTCGCGACGAGTCGGACTCGACTGTGCGACTGAACAAAAACAACAACAACCCAAAGGTGTCTCAGAGTGGCTGACAAACTCCTTTCCCTCCCCCTCCCCACCACAGACAGACACCCTGTGAGGCAGGTGGGGCTGAGAGAGCGCTGACAGAAACGGCTCTTTTTCAAGGACAGCTCTGAGAGAACTGTGGCTTGCCCAAGGTCATCCAGCCAGGTGCGAGTGGAGGAGGAGTGGGGGAATCTAACCCGGTTCTCCCAGATCAGAGTCCGCACACTGAACCACTACGCCAGACTGGACTTGACCCTGCCATCCTTTCGCCCCTCCAATGGAGACAACGGGTTCAGGACGAGGGAGGGGTGGCTCCAAGGAGGGCCCACGCCCTGGGGAGGGGAGCCCGTCCTGGGCTGCAGTGGGGGAGCCGGGGGCTATCCACAGAGGAGGCACCTTCCATTCGGCATCCAGGTAGGAGCTGACCGGCAGGCCTCCCTTGCAAGCTGGCTTTGTCTTTTGTAGTTGGGGGCAGCAGGAGTGGCAGGGAGGCACCCACTGGGACTCCCGCCCTGAAGCTGAACAAGGCCAGGCACGGGGAGGCCCTCCGTCAACCGCCTCCCCTCCTGGGGTGGAGAGCACAGCCCTCAGCTGGTTGGTCTCTTTCTCTCGATTGGATGCCTCACAGCCTGTGCAGGGAGGGCCTGGTCCTCATGAGGGAGGCCTGGAACCCACTTGAGGGAGGTACTTGACATCACTCCCAGAATCCTTTGCTCCTCTACGTAGCACACACACGCACACACCCCGGCATGTCTCCACGGCTGCCTGGCAGGGCCAGGGGAAACCAGGGAGGGGCTGACAGCATTTCCGCCTCTTTCCGCTGAGAAAAGCCCCTGGCCTCCTCACCCGACCCGTGATCTGCAGTACTTAGAAAAGCAAAAAGGTTTAAATTGGAGAATGTGTTGGGAAAGAAGCATCCGCCCCTCCCACCCCTAACTGCAGCTGCATTTGCATTTGTGGCGAACACAAACCTACCTGGAGATCGGGCCCTTTGCTTCTTGGTCGGTGGGTGGGCTCCTGTTGTCCCCCACACACTGAGCTCAGTGGAGCTTTATTCTGTAAGCATAATTCCAGCGGCAGGATGTGCGGACCCCATGATGCCTCCTGGACTCTTCCCAAGTGGCTCAGGTCCTGCGGGAGAGGAAAGGCCCCGTGCCTCCGGCAAAAGATGCGGTTCCCTTTCCTGCTCCCAAGGCAGGCAGGGAGAAGACCTGACAGGGGGGAGTTTCCAGGCCCAGAGACATAAGAAGGTCTTTGCTCTTTCCCCCTGCCTGCCCCTGGAGAGTCCCCATGGTTGGCCAGGCAGCTGGTCAGGAGTGGCCGTGCCTCCCCTGCTGCTTCTCTTCCATTCAAGACCCCTTGGATGGCCTCTCCAACGAAGAAGAAGAGGAGAAGGAGGAGGAGGAGGAGAAGAGGAGGAGGATTGGATTTATTCCCCACCCTTCTCTCAGAGCGGCTGACAAACTCCTTTCCCTTCCCCTCCCCACAACAGACACCTCCTGTGAGGTGGGTGGGGCGGAGCGAACTGACACAAACTGCTCTTTCAGGAACAGCTGTGCCAGAACTATGGCTTGCCCAAGGTCACCCAGCCGGGTGCAAGTGGAGGAGTGGGGGAATCAAACCCGGCTCTCCCAGATTACAGTCCGCACACTTAACTACGACACCAAACTGGCTGGGGGAGGGGCGTCCCAGTGGTTGCTAAAGCCATTGCAGCTTTGCAGACTCTGGGCAAATTTGTCTGGCCTTTTCCAGAAAGCAGGGAAGGAAGCCGGCAGGAGCCGAGGGGGCAGGTCATGGGGCCCGGAGCAGGCCCGGCCCAAGGGCATCGCTGGCCCAGTGGTGACACTGTCTCCCCCACAGGGCTTAGTCCTCCCCGGGGCAGCTTCTGGCTCCTCCTTGCCCCTGGGCCAGAGCCCTGCAAAGCTTTGGCAGCCACGGGGGTGGGGGTGGGGGGAGGAGGGGAGCGGTCCCCTTGGGCCAAAAGACGACCTTCCCTCGGGCCACTTGGAAGGCCAACCGGAGGGGAGAAGAATTTCCTTCTTCTTCGCTCTTAATTCTGGGATCCTTTGCAGCAGATGAAGTTTGCCGTCTCTCTCCTAAATGTTTCTTCCGAGGGCTTGGGGCTTCCTCCTCGTCTAATCATAACAAATGTTTTTAAAATGTATCTTAATGTGGTAGTTAATTGATCATTTGATGACTGTTTAAACATCTGGCAGAGGGCTGGTGGGGGCACAGCTGGGGAGTGCCGGGAAAGCCTCCCCACAGGGGGACGGAGGGGGGG
>NW_015161975.1:629381-632119 GCF_001447785.1 Gekko japonicus | reverse complement strand
ACGCTCTTTGTTCCTCGCCTCACGGGAGAGAGCCTGTTCCACCTTTGCCTCCTCGGCAACACCCACCCCTAATGGAGCTTAATGGTGCCTGTAATTGGTGTCTCAAGTTATTCAAAAGTAAATTTACTAGAAAATAATTAGCAATTTTACAGTTCACTACTTTTCTTCATT
This sequence comes from Gekko japonicus, assembly GCF_001447785.1. Classification (NCBI taxonomy): domain Eukaryota; kingdom Metazoa; phylum Chordata; class Lepidosauria; order Squamata; family Gekkonidae; genus Gekko; species Gekko japonicus. Next base: position 631,948 of record NW_015161975.1, on the reverse strand, counting down.
TTGTTGATTAAAAAAATCCAGTGGCACTTATCAGATGACACAATTGCATGAGGCTGGGGGGGGGGAGACTGTTTCCACATGGGCCCATGGGAAGAAGGCCCCCCCTGCCCCCAGCCAGGGGTCATTTCCTAGGAAAAGAGGTGCAGGAGCTCATTAGCGTAACTCATTTGCATATGCCACACCCCCTGACATCACTGGAAGTGTGTCGGAAGGAAACACCCACCACTCAGGCTCCATTGGGCTGTTTTGGATTGCTAGCTATTCGGGGGGGGGGAACGTGTATATCTGTCCTGGCAGAGGAGGGAGAGCTTGTACCTGAATAAAACCTGGTCTTAAAGGTGCCACTGGAGGGGGGGGGGGCTCTGCAGCTTACCTGGCTGCTTCTTGCTCTGACTGAGGACTGCTAGGAGCAGGGGGCGGGGCTTGTTGCATGTGCCCGCCCCCTGGGCTCTTTACTGCTGGAGCTCTGCTCCTGTGCGCTCCCGCAGGAAATGACCCCTGCCCCCAGCCTGGAAGCCCCTGACCCACTTCTCCATGCTGGGGGGGGGAGTTGCAGGGTTCCTGCCTGAATGGCACTGCTTCACTTTCTGGAGGACTTCAGGAACCTCCGCTCTTGCAATCAGGAAACGGAGGGAAGGGTCCTGGAGATTTGGGGGGGGTGGAGCCTGAGGAGGAGGGCAGGGTTTGGGGAGGGCGGGACTTCAGTGGGGTACGGTGCCATAGAGTGCATCTTCAAGAACAGCCATTTTCTTCCGGGGGACCCGGCCTCTGTTGCTTGGCACTCAGTCATCATCCCAGAGGTCCGGCCACCCCCTGGTGGTTGGCACCCCGAACTCAAGAGTGCTGGAACCAGGAAGGGAAGAGCAGGGTGCCCTCGCGGAGCTGGAAGGACGAAGTTCAAATTCCCACTCAGCAGCCAAGCTCACTGCAGGGCCCTGGACCGGTGTTTCCTCTAGGATGAGTTTGGTGTGAGCCAGCGCACAGTTTTTTAGCCTCTGGCTCAGAGATTTTCCTCTTAGCTCAGGAAGGATGGGGCTCCAGAGCATTTATGCAGCAGCCAAATCACAGCTTTAATGCCAGTAGCTCACGAAGGAGAATTTTTGCTCACAGGACTCGACAGCGTAGAGGGAGTGTTGCCCTTGACCCAGTCTGGGGGTCCCGTGATGGGGCCTTGCTCACCAGTTTGGAGGACTTTAAACTCTTGACTCCTCCTCCCCCCATGCGGATTCTCTGATCAAAGCTGACTCCCCCCCCCCCAAATGCACACAATGATGCTGGTTTTCAAAAGAAAAGGGTGGCCATTTTTGGATTGGCAAAAGCAAGACTGACATCCCCCCCTTGAGAGCCAGCTGGGTGTAGTGCATGGACTCTAATCTGGGAGAACCGGGTTTAATTCCCCACTCCTCCACGTGCAGCTGCTGGTGTGACCTTGGGTCAGTCACAAGTCCTCTCAGAGCTGTTCTCTCAGGAGCAGTCCTCAAAAGTGCTTTCTCAGCCCCACCTACCTCACAGGGTGTCTGTTGTGGGGAGGGGAAGTAGAAGGAGATCTGTAAGCTGCTCCGAGTGAAGGGCAGGGTATTCCTCCTCCTCCTCTTCTTGCCTGCCCCCTCCCTGCAGGGTCCTCATGAGCATTTTCACACCATGTTGGCAGGATCCAAATCCAGACCTCTCCGCATCTTGCCTCCTCACCGCCCACCTGACTTCCTGGGATAACAAAATGGGGTGGGGGCGGGAGGCACACTAGCTCACCCTCTTCCCTGCTTTGGTGGGACCTCAACCCCCCCCCGACCCACCTCCCTCTAGCTCAGAGGCAAGAGGGTGAACCCAAAGAGAAGAAGAAGAGATTGGATTTATATCCCGCCCTTCACTTAAGAGCCCCAGAGTGGCTTGCCCTTTTCCTCCCCACAACAGACACCCTGGGAGGTAGGTCGGGCTGAGAGAGCTCTCTAGAGAACTGCTCTTTTTTCAAGGTCAGCTCTTATCAGAACTATGGCTTGCCCAAGGTCATCCAGCCAGGTGCAAGTGGAGGAGGAGTGGGGAATCAAACCCGGTTCTCCCAGATTAGAAGAAGAAGAAGAAGAGATTGGATTTATACCCTGCCCTTCACTCGGAGTCTCAGAGCGGCTCACAAACTCCTTCCCCTTCCCCTCCCTACAACAGACACCCTGTGAGGCAGGTGGGGCTGAGAGAGCTCTTGACAGAAACGGCTCTTTTTCAAGGACAGCTCTTATCAGAACTACGGCTTGCCCAAGGTCACACCAGCAGGTGCAAGTGGAGGAGTGGGGGAATCAAACCCGGTTCTCCCAGATTAGAGTCCGTGCACTTCACCACCACACCAAACTGGCTCTCAGGGGAACCTTAGAGCAGTTCCTGTGTTTGGCAGCCCCCCACCCCCGTACTTCTCAGGGGAAGTGGGGGAGACAGAGAGAGAGGCTGAGGGAGACACAGACCTTTTCAGCTGAGAAAAACCACAAGGCAACTGTTGAGAAGGCTGTCCCCTACCCCATAATCCCCCCCCAAGAGATCACAGCATTTTTGCTGTTTCAAGGTTTTTATTGTGAAGAAGA
>NW_015161975.1:605515-629327 GCF_001447785.1 Gekko japonicus | reverse complement strand
GGCCACGGCGGAGGACACAGACAGGCGGGCGGGGGGGGGGAGGGTTTGCGGTGTGTGTGTGGGGGGGTGACGGGCAGGTCGGCAGCATAGCGGTGGAGCTGGGGGAGGCAGCGAATCCGTTCCGTTGCCAGTCTCCGAGCGGTGAGATCCCCAGCTTTCCAGGACAATAAATCATCCAGTCTCTGTGAGTAGAAAATTAAATATAATTTATGCTTTGCTAATTGAAATCAAATACAAAATTCAATCTCTTGTGTGCAGGAGAACGCTGACATTTGAAGAGGGGAGATGACCAAGAGGGGGTGGGGAGAGTGCAAAGAGGGGATCCTCAGAAGAGAAGACCACGGTGGGGCTCGGGAGGAGACGCGGGCAGGGCGCCTCGCCCCCAAGCAGGCTGGCTTTTCCTCCTCTGTACGCCCAGCCTGGGGACATCTCCCATCTCTCTGCAGCAGAGTGGAGTCGGGTGGGGGGTCACACTCCCAAGAGAGCCCTGTAGGGGGTGCTGGATGGACTGCCCGAGGGACCCCCGGGGGGGGGGAGGGCGGTGTCTCGCCACCAGCCACGAGGCAGCCCCGCTTCCGCAGAGGGAGGCCACCCTCTTGCTTCCGCCCTCCCAGTCTCACAAGCTCAGGCCATATCAAAAATAAACATCTGAAAAGATGGTGAAGGATGCAGGATGCACGAAGCAGCTCTTCTCCACTACCCCCTTTGAGGAAACCGTGTCGTCCGTCTCTTGCAGCAGGGGCGCCTCGGACAGGCAGAGGGTTCCAGAAGCCCTTGCCGAGGAGAAGAAGAAGATGGCTGACCCTCCCGCCTGCCTGTTTCTGGACTCACAAAGAGGCAGGCTTGGTCCCGCCGGGATGGCCCAGGGGGCCAGAAGAGACGTGTCCTTGGGACATGCTCCGCTCTCAGGCGCCTGCTGCTCTCGGAACATGGGAGAGGTGATTGTACGTCGTCTTCCAGGTGCAGAAAGGGAGCTTTGGCTACCGGCTGGTGGCAGTACGGGTCATGGATCTCAGGCTTAGGGAAGTCAGACGGTTCTCCAGCTTCAAGCAGATTCTGAGCTACGGAAAAGAAAAAGGAAAGGCAGAGATTAAAGAGGGCCAGGCCTCCTGGGGGGGGGGGGCTCCACCATGGAGGACCACCCCTTCACCTCCCACCCTCCCTCTCAAACACCTTTCCGGAAGGAACAGGCCTGCCTTTTCCCTCTTGCAAACTCTGGCTTATCCCAAGACCCAATGCCACTTTGGTGTAGTGGTTAAGTGGGCAAACTCTAATCTGGGAGAACTGGGTTTGATTCCCCATCACTCCTCCACTCGCAGCTGCTGGGTGACCTTGGGCAAGCCGTAGTTCTGATAAGAGCTGTTCTTGAAAAGAGCAGTTTGTGTCAGAGCTCTCTCAGCCCCACCCACCTCCCAGGGGTGTCTGTTCTGGGGAGGGGAAGGGAAAGGAGATTGTAAGCTGCTCTGAGACTCTGAGTGAAGGGCGGGGTATAAATCCAATCTCTTCTCCTTCTTCTCTTGGGCGTGGGCCACTTGACTGGCTGAGCCTCTGTGCTGGGGGGCCTTGGGTATTTTGCAAAAGAAGAATACCCCACCAGGGGGGGCAGATAGTGTGGTACGGCCCAGAGGCAGCTTCCTCTTCCACACTTGTGCGGAGAACGCATTTGGCCCTGCTGCTCCCTGGCTCGGTCTGCCTCGTGTAGGCGGATCAGAAAGGCTGATGCTAGATGGAGGACGGGTCCCGCCCCATGCTCCCTTTAAGCTGTGGAGTCTTGTGAGCAAAAGTTCTACTTTGTCAGCTCTGGGCATTAAAGCTGCAAGCGAGCGATTTGGCTGCTGCAGAAATTAGTTGGCTCTGGAGCCATCCTTCCGGAGCGGAGACAAAAATCTGCAAGCTGGAGTCTAAAAAACTGTGAGCTAGATCACACCAACTCAGCTTAGAGGGAGCACTGGGACCCCCACCCAGCCCTCTGTTTCTGTGACATGGGGGTGGGGGGAGTCTGTGCCTGTGTCTGCCGGCCTGTAGCCACAGTGGGAGCCCCCCGTTTGGGTGCAGTTTCAAGAACCAGCCCTTCACCTGAACCCGTCCGTCACTGAGAATTAAACTGTGGAACGCCAAGGCGCTCTCATTCAGCAGAAGAAACGACAGTTCCAATTACACATGAAACAATCTGAAGTCAGAGCTGGTGCACATTTCCAGTTTTCACGAAATAATAATTTCTTGGAGGTTGGTGGAGAAAGAGTGCTTCTCTGTCGAACCCTCTTTTTATAACTCACCGGGCAAAGGAAGACGCACCTGGAGACGAATGCTCCCGCGTATGACCCGTGAATCCCACATGGACGAGGCCTCAGCCCCAAGCGCTGGGAGGCCCAGACTGGGTCTTCTTGAGCCACGGGAGGGGCCTGGAGCCACCCCCCTGGGTCTGTCTGCCGTGTGGCTTCTCTGAGCCTGGGGGTGGGGACTCCCAATGGGAGCCTTCTGCAGGCCTGAAACGGGGCCGGAGGGGGGTGTCACTCGGTGAGTTCACCACACAGACACACAGCGGGAGTCAGGGCGGTGTAGGGGATAGCCTGGCGGATTAGGACCCTGGGTGACTTGGGTTCGAATCCCCACTTCTGCCATGGAAGCTCACTGGGTGACTTTGGACCGGTCACAAGCTCTCAGCCTGACCTGCCTCACAGGGCTGTTGTTGTGAGACAATGGAGGAGGGAAGAATTTCCTAAAACCTGCTTTGGGAGGGAGGGGGGGGAGAGAGAGAGAGAAAGAAAGAAAGAAAGAAAGAAAGAAAGAAAGAAAGAAAGAAAGGAAAGAAAGAAAGAAAGAAAGAGGGAGGAGGAGGAGAGAGAGGAAAGAAGGAAGGAAAGAGAGAGAGGAAGGAGGAAAGAAAGACAGAGGAAGGAAGGAAGGAAGGAAGGAAGGAAGGAAGGAAGGAAGGAAGGAAGGAAGGAAGGAAACTGCAAGGACATGAGAATGTGGGATCTGTTGGTCCGCCTCGAAAACATCCCCACCTCTCTCCAAAGCAAGATGGCTGCCCGATGTGGGCAGGCAAAAAGGAATTCCTTCGCCCGAGGCCCCCCGCTTACCTCTGGATAGGAGGCGGCATCCCCGGCAGGCCCCGGCCTCACTTCTCCCCTTCCTCCTGCTCCCACCGGAAGTCCTCGCCCGTCATTTGGTAGAACATGACGTTGAAGGGCTTGTAGAACTTCCGCAGCCTCTGGATGACGCTCTGGTCTATCCTGGGGTGAGTCCGGCCCTTGGACTTGCCGAGGCAGCGGGGGGCGCTGCTGTCCTCGGGCTTCTTGAGGCAGGGGAAGCCCTTGGTCTGGTTGAAGTAGAAGTACTTCTCCGTCACGACCCGCTTGAGGCCCAGGAAGTCCTGCACCTTGGCCATCTCCCCCGCCGGGTCCTCGATGAGCCGCTCTCCGCTGACAAAGTGGATCTGCGAGAGGGGGAAGTGCTGGAGCCAGTTCTCCAGGTGGAGGGCGTAGATCCCGATGCGGATGGCGCTCCAGGAGGCGTCGATCAGGCCGAGCGTCCGGTTCTTGAAGGCCAGCACCTCGAAGGTGGGGATGTCCGGCTTCTTGGAGAGGGTCTGGGTGTAGTCGGAGATGGCCCGCGTCACGGGGTCGCGCACCACCACGATCAGCTTGGTCTCCTTGGCCATGGCGTGGATGCGCTGGGGGGCCTCACTGGTGACAAAGTAGCTGGGGGTCTTCTCCATGGTGAGCTGCCCCTCGAGGGTCTTGGGCATCACGTCCCTGGAAGGCAAAGAGAGAGATGGAAGGGGGTCAGGGTGGGCACGGGCTTTTCTCACCAGCCCAGGCAGCAGAGGAAGCCCAGCGGAGCCCGGTGGGTGGGTTGGTTGGTTTTCTCAAATGTTTACCCCGCCCTCCCATCCGAGGCTGGCTTAGGGCGGCTTACATAAAATCAGCATATATATATATATATATATGCAATTAAAACATTTAAACCAAGCTGAAGCTAATTAGCAATAACACAATAAGTGCTAGTTTGTTGTTGTTGTAACTGAGTCAACGATGGCTACTCTATAAGTTCTTTCTTCCCAGAACTGGCTCCTAGATCTATTTAGGGCAGGGGTGTCAAACATGTGGCACGGAGGCCGGATCAGGCCCCCCCGGAGGGGCTCCCATCAGGCCCGCAGTGGAACCGGCCATCTCCTGCTTCCAGTTCTGCTGCTGCTGCTGCTGCTGCTGCATCATCGCTTGCTTTGCCAGACTCTCTTAATCACTCAGCCATCCCATGTTTTAACCGGGGTCCTGGACTCAGACCTCTTGAGCAAGAGATTTCTGTGGTGAATGTCCATAAATCAAAAGTAGGTTTGCAGTTTACAAAGCTAATGTTTTAAGCATGTTTTTATTCTAATTTTAAAAACACCTTTGTGTTTGTGTCCTTTATAAAGTTTATCTCTCCGCTACCTGGCACTACATTTTATGACACACACGTGGCCCGGCCCAACAAGGTCTCATTTGTGTCAGATCCGGCCCTCGTAGCAAATGAGTTCGACACCCCTGATTTAGGGTATCTTCCAGGCGGTTGGCACAGGCTGATGTTATGAGTTCCAGGGACAACAGGGCTTCCTGTCTTCTGGCAACTCGTTGTCCCATGGTGTGTATTTTGGTGGCGCGGCTCCCTACTCCCGTCGGAAGAGCCCCTGGGTTGCCTTTGGCCTTCCCGCTCCCGGGCACGGCAAGGGTTAACGCTGGTCCTGAGAAGCCATTACGCAGTCAATTTGCCATCGGCATATGTAGACAAAAGTTAATTGACAATAAACCTGTCCCGTACCTGCCTGCGCCGCAGCCATCTGCTCAATTAAGTCTCTGCACTTCAGAGCCTTGTACCAAAGTGGTACATTTAGGATTACACAAGACCTCTTTGTTAGGAAGACATGCCTTTAAATGTCTCTGCTAATAAAACATAATACAGACGCAGATCCCCTGCCTCTTGTCCCGTAATTAGATTTATTTACTATCTGGTGCGCAAGGAGGAGCCGCCGAGTTTCCTTTTATCTCAGATTCACATGCGCCGTCAATAATTAACTGCGCCGGGGCCTCGCGTTTCCCCGGGAAGGGCTTTTCATTAAGACAGGAGGAGCAAGCCAGGCCTGCCGGGCCTCCGCGGGGAGCTGCACACCCTGGTCTGCGCCTCCGCCGGAGGGAAGGGGAAGGTGGGCAAGGGTGAGCCGGAGGCCCGAGAGAGAGCGCCTGGGGCACTCACCCCAAGAGGGATTCTGCAGGGAGGGAGGGAGGGAGGGTGGCCGGCCCTGGCCTGGGAAAGACGTGGAGATTTTGGAGGTGGTGCTGAAAAGCTCCTCCTCCCTCGCTCTGTGCCTCTGACCCCTGCCAGGGAGAGCTGGCCTAGGACTGGGGAGCCGGCTGGCAGGCCTCCATGTGCCGGGGCGGGGGGGGCAGTGACGGCCCCAGGTTTTTTTGCCCACTAGGTAAGGATCTATTCGGGGGCCTGTGCCATGCTGCAAAAGGAGCTCCAAAGAGGGCGGCAGAGGGCAAGCGGCACTTTCCCGTCATCCCGGGCTGTTCCCTGTGCCTGTCCCCCCCCGCCTCCTTCTCTTTCTGTCTGGGGGGCTGCAAAGAGGGACATGGAGGCTTCCTTTGCGGGGCGAGGAGGGGACGAGGCCGGCCAGAGTGGCGCCCTTGTTGAGCCATCGCCCTAGGCGACAGTCTAAAATTTAACAACGGGCCGGCCCTGGAGGGGGGAGTGGCTCGCTGGGCTTTGGGGGGGCTCCCTCCCTCAGGTCTGGGTGAGCGCCTAGCTCAGCAGCTCCCAGAGAAAGTTGGGGCACCGGGCAGACCCTGCCCTTGACGCAACTGGGAAGCCTGGCGGCCCGTTCCCCTCGGGTTGGAAGCGGCACCTTCCGTGTCGCGGTGAGGCCAGGCAGGCAGTCGCTCCCTATTTGCGGCCAGCCAGTGGCCGCCTTCCCATCCGCTCCGTCTGTGCGGCTGCAGCAGAGGCTGCCTCCGAAATCACCTCGGAGGAGGGGGGGGAGGTGCCTGAATGATGGCGCTCAACCGCTGGCTTCAAACGAGCTCTTAATTTTGAAAGGAAACGTTTTACGAAGTTGTGAATCTGCATGCTGCCAATCCCCCCCTTGTGGCTTATTTAAATCCAGATTATCCTGTTTATTCCTCAGACGCAGCTGCCATTTATCTCGGCGCAGGCAGCTTGTTCCTGACAGGCGGGGCGGCTTCCTCTCCCCCCTGCTCCAAAAGGCACCTTTGCTCACCGCACTTTGATGCCCGGGAAAGCTCCACGGCAGTCAACCAGGCAACACTGGTGCCGGTTGGCCTCCAGGCCCCGAGGGCTTGCTAGGGCAGGGGAGAACATGGCAGACATCTGTCTCCCGCTCCCGACCAGATGGAGGATGCCCCCTGGCAGGGCACCCTCCCTGTGCCTCTGCAGGCTGTGCTGCAGCCCAGGTGGCGGCCTGGTGGCGGTGGCAGCTCCCCGGGGCTCTCTTGGCACCCCAGCCAGACAGGCAGGCAGGGGAGACTCTTCCAGGGGACGGACTCCAGCCAGGCTGCCCGCCCGCCATTAAAGGCGGCAATCTGCGTGAAAGCCAAAGTCTATTTGCCGTAAGCCCCGGAGTCAAATCCCTTGTTGAATTTGCTCAAAGTGGGGAGGAGGAGAAGGCCTCGGGTGCCTGCTGCAATTTGCATCCATGTAATGTCTTGCAAATCTCTCCCTGGTCTCTGAATCCATATTCAAGACTGAAAGCATTAACTCCGAACTGTTGTGCTTAATGCAGAAAATAATGTTAATCTCTGGGCTCCTCCAGCCCCTTTGCATCAGCAACGCAAGCCGCCTCTCCAGAACGGGTCCATATGGCTCTAATTCCCCCCCCCACGGGGGGGGGGGGGGATTTTGGCAACCCTAAGCAGGGCTCCTAATGCGCTTTGGGAAGGCACATCCCGGCCCTCCCAGATGGTCCCCTCGGCGGGGGACTGGGTCATGACCGTAGCAGAGCCCCACCAGCCCAGTTCAAGGACCTGCCGGGTTCAAGGACTGGGGCGGCAGGATGGATCAGACCCAGGGAGGGGGCAGGTTCCGGGGAAAGCCTCCTTCTGCCGGGGGGGGGCCCTGTCAGTCGGAGCTGGCCACGCGGCGCTCCAAGGTCCGGAGGGCCGATGCAGGGCCAGAGAACTCCGTCCGATCCAGTGGCTCCTCCGTTGGGCTCTGAAGCACGGCACCCCACAGTGGCCTCTCTTGCCCCAAGAGCTGCACCCCGGAACGCCCTGGCAGAGGATGCCCAATTTACAGCCCCTCCTCATCCACAAGGCCCCGGGTAGGACTGGGCGGCAATACACAGACACACACACACACCCCTGTGGAAAGCACAAAGAGACAAAGTTAGAAACGTTTGCATGAAACCTGGAATACAATGGTTTCCCCCCTCCAAATTGGCTCACTCTTAAATCCTTCCGAGTGTTATACAAATAGAATCCCAGTCCCCCCCCCAAAAAAAAAATGAAGTCAAAATGAGGAGGAAGGTCTGGGTGTTTAATTGCAATCAATCACCGGAAGACAGTTGGGCCAAACAGCCCATTTAAAAACTGACTGCTCTCTGAGCACGATCAGGAAATACCTGAAGTTTTATACTTGGAGTGCCGTAGTCAGGAAGTTCACATTCAAAAAGCATAATTGGTTACAAAAGACAATGCATCATCTGAGTAATAGTTCCCTTATTGGTCAAATGTAAAGAAAGGTGTGTCTACACAACATCGTCAAGTGTTTACTTAACCGAACCTGAATAATATTGGCCAAGGATTCTCTACACCCAAACAAAGGTGCTCTTTCTCTGATACGGAGCTAAAATCCTTTTTGACCCAGACACTGCAAAGCTTTGACCTAAACAACTAAACAACCATGAACTTTATACCTATCTTCTATACCAAAAGAATGTCATTGTCTTGTCTGCTAGCATCAACTGGAAAAATACCCTAACCTACAAAGGAAAAGGCCTGCTATTTTAATAGGCCTTCATTACATCCTAATAAAATCTTGCTGAGGGGGAAAAAATCTATAAAACCGGGAAAATATGAATAATCAAAAGGGAAAAAAACCTTTATATTCCCGTTCATACTACAGAGCTTATCACGAGTCTTCTGTCTTGCATCTGGATCTGACCTACAGTTCAGGAGCACAGCCAAAAGATAGCCCTGCATACCCACAACAACGTCTTGACTTTAGGGACCTGCTTCTGTGGACTCAGATCTGGCCCTTCCATTGCAGAGACGCCCAGTGTCAGAGAACCCTACCGGAGGGAGAACCGAGGGCTGGGGGGGGGTCTCCCTCCCTCCCCCCCCCATGCCAGGAGAAGGTGCTTGAGAGGGTTACCGTAACAACCAAGGTGCTCACATCAGCCTTGACTGAGCGGCAAACTGATAGGATCATTAAAAGCAGATGAAAGAAGGGAAGGACCAGGTTGCCACGGCAACCGGAAGGCGGGTGTGGAAAATGTGTCAGTTTGTGGCTAGCGCAGGAAATGCAGTCTCTTCCTCCTCCCCCCTCCCTCCCGCCTCAGCCCCCCGCCCCCCTCCTTCCGAAGGCACGGCCTGCTGGACTTGGAACCCCAGAGAAGGCCTCCTTTCAGACCCTCACTGCTGGCGCAACTGCAAAGTGCTAAAAGCCAAGGCTGTGGGATGGGAGGGGCTTCCTGCTTTGAGGGACCGGGGATTAGTGGAGTTCCAGCCGCTGTCAGCAGGGCAACCATCCGGGCCCCGAATGACCAGGGGAGCAGAGGGCAGGCAGGACTGGCCAAGGTGGCTCCATCCAGGTCCCAATCCAGCAACGCCAGAGAGGTGCCCACGAAAACGGACACTCTGTGGCTGTCCCCCCCCCAGCAGCTAGTAGATGACAGGAAGAGGCCTTCCGGACTGTTCCATCAATTCGAGACAGGGCCCTTTTGGTGGCAGCCCCAGGATTACGGAGCAGCCTCCCTTGGGGAGATGCGCCTGGCCCCCCCTCCCTTTAGACCTTCAGGAGGCAGCTAAAGACCGTTTTATTGAGTTTACTAGCAGTCCCAACTCCTTGTTTTAAACTTTGCTTTCTATGTTTTTAGAACATTTTATTTTAAGTGGTCTTATCTGTGCTGTACACTGCCTTGAGCTCCTTAAGGAGGGAAGGTGCTAATAGGTGCTTTAAATAAATCAGCTGGCCATCAGTTGCACACAAGACCAGTGTTCCTTCTAAGCTGAGTTAGTGTGAGCCAGCTCACAGTTTCTTAGCCTCCGGTTCACACCTTTTTGTCTTAGCTCAGGAAGGAGGGCTCCAGAGAGCAAACTAATTTATGCAGTAGCCAAATCGCTTGCTCACAACTTTAAGGCCAGAAGCTCACAAAGTAGACTTTTTGCTCACGAGACTCCACAGCTTAGAGGGAGGCATTGCACACGACCTCTCTGATCGGGGAGGTTCCGCTGAGCCACACGGGGCTTCCGGTCCCAGACAGGGAGAAGAGCGTATTCACTCCCTTGGCTCCTTTTCACCGGCTTCACTGATTTTTCTGTCAACAGTTTGGCTTTCTGCTTTTCACTGCCAGTTCTGTTGGTTTGTTTGCACCATACAGACACGTTGTATGGGTTTTATATGCAATGTATATGGTGTTTATGCACCCAACGTATGGGATTCATTGTTAAAATATGCATATAATGTAGAGTGGTGATGATTCACTGATGTACAAATGATGTCGGGAGCAACCAGAACATGGAAACAGAAAATGGTGCCCCAAATACAGAGTCCTGAGTTCAAGTCATACAAGGAGAAGCAAGCTTTCAAATGTGGCTTAGCTGTGGCTCAGTGGTAGAGCAGGCATGCAGAAAGTCCCAGGTTCAATCCCCGGTATCTCCAGTTGAAAGGATCAGGCAGGAGGGGATGGGAAAGATCTCCACCCTGCGACCCTGGAGAGCTGTCAAGAGGGGCTGTGGCTCAGTGGCAGAGCCTCTGCTTGGCACACAGAAGGTCCCAGGTTCAATCCCCGGCATCTCCAGCTAAAATGGACCAGGTGGTAGGTGACGGAAAAGACCTCCACCTAGCATCTTCAGTTAAGACCTAGCATCTCCAGTTAAAAAGGACCAGGCAGGAGGTGATGGGAAAGACCTCCACCCGAGACCTTGGAGAGCCGCTGCCAGTCGGAGTCGACCCAGACTGAGCTCGATGGACCGAGGGGGGTCTGATTCAGCAGAAGGCGGCTTCATGTGTGACTCTGGGGGTCCAGGCTGCAGAGAAAAAGAATGCTGAGACCGTCCCTAGACCGAATGTTGCGTCTTCTTCAGTCCCTGGCATGAGATCGTCTTCACTGTTGTCACAAGACCGACCATTTCCTGGAGCTGATCTATCACGAGCCCAGATTAGCCGCTGGCAGGGTCTGTGGAAACATGACTGTTCTTGTCCCGCCTGGCCCCTTTGCTGCCCCACTCAGCCACCTTCAAGAGCTCCGGCGTCATCTGCTTTGGTTCCCACCATTTTGATACCACCTGCAAGTCGGTCCGCCTCGCTGTTCATCCTGACTCCAAATTCATTTGCAAACAAATCGAGTCACGCTGGGCCCAGTGAGTTCATCCTCGGGGGTCATTCTGTCCACGGTGTAGGACAAGGGAAAAATGACTTGCTGTTGACACTCCTAAAGGTTTTAAAGGCAGGATTTCCTTGGGCAGAAACCATGCTGAGTCTCTCTCCGCGCAGCTTGTCCCTCCTCTAGAAGCTGAACAAATCTCCCTGTAATGGCCCTTCTCACCAGCTGAGCAGGAACAGATGTCAGGCTGGCGGTTTACCGGCTCCCCTGGATTCCCCTCTTGTTAAAAGCACTGTTCCGTTGGCCGCTTCCCAATCCTCCCGTAAAGAGGCAGATTTTCTGTTAGGAGATCAGCAACCTCGCTTCTCTACGAGGAAGATAAAATCCCCAGGAGGGAACCGGTGCCCAGAGTCCCATCCGTTTCTGCAGGGCTGGGATGGCGTGGCGCAGCTGGCAGGAATGTAAATACACTCAGAAATGCCCTGCCGCCATCTGTCCAGGTCAAGACAGCTTTCTAAGAGCCCTGAATGGAGCACCAAGGTTTCTGAGTGGCAGCCACGACCGCAGCCACCGCCATGAATCCTGGGCCCTGGACGACAACAGATCAGTCTCATGGAGGAACAGCCAGAAGCCAAGCGAGGCTCCAACCGCAGCCTGTCCTGTGCCCTCCGGAAAGGGCTCTTTGGTCACCCTGCCTGCAGGGAGGTTGCTGGCAAAGTCACAGGCAATGCCTCCCTCTAAGCTGTGGAGTCTGGTGAGCAGAAATTCTACTTTGTGAGCCACCAGCATGAAGGTTGTGAGTGAGCGATTGGGCTTGCTCGGGAGCCCTCCTTCCTGAGCTGAGACAAAAATGCCTGAGCCGGAGGCTAAAGAACTGTGAGATAGCTCACACTCACTCAGCTTGGAGGGAAGACTGCTCACAGCCAGCCCCAGCCCCTCACCCCACCCCCACTGGAGTCTCCACCCCTGTGATCTCGCCAGCAGCCCCACTGGGTGGGCTGACCAAAGATCAAAGCCATGCACACCTCTGCAGAGGCTAACAGGCCCCCCCAAACAGACATGATTCCCCCCCCCCGGAGCTGGGGGGGGGAGAGCTGTGACTCACAGTATTTTAGCCTCCGGCTCACCCATTTTTGTCTCCGTTCAGGAAGGATGGGGTTCCAGAGCAAACTGATTTATGCAGCGGCTAAATCGCTCGCTCACAACTTTCATGCCAGGAGCTCACAAAGTAGGATTTTTGCTCACAGGACTCCACAGCTTAGAGGGAGCGTTGGCTGTGAGGCCTCTTTCCCTCCCCCCAGGCACCCCAGAGCTTCACAGCAGGGACAGCCTGCCATTGTGCAAAGGTGGAGCCGCGCAGAGAGACGCTCCCTCTAAGCTGTGGAGTCCTGTGAGCAGAAATCCTATTGGTGAGCTCCTGGCTGTTGTGGAAATGCAACTGTAGCACCTGTCAGTATAAACTAACCCTGTATAAAGTGTTACCTGCACCTGTTCCCACCCCCTTAAGGCTCGTAATGGTCTGGTGAGTGCCCCTTAGCAAGGCGGGGGTAGAATGTTCAAAGTTAGCTGGGATGCAACACAAGGTTATTTAAACAATAAAATCGTTTATTAGCTAAAGACAAACAAGGAATACAAAACAGAGTACTTACTTCCTAAAAAAGACAGTCAGTGGTTAAATATACAGAACAAAGATTTCCCCATGCCCAGAAGCTTCTGGACTGGCCCAGAGAGACCATGAAAGACAAAGTCTTCCCTGGATCTCTGAGAGTCAGTGCTGAAATGGAGCTTCTTTCTTGCCTTCTTGTATACCATATTGGCCACGTACATTTCGATAGAGCTATAGAAATTTTAAACTGCATCAATTAATCTAACTGCTTTGGTAATGGTGGGCCATTATGGCCCTAGGCAATGTTCCCACATTCCAGAGGCAATGGGGTTACCCTGATGCTTTAGCAAAACAATGCAAGATAGCACCTGAATTTCTAAATGACAAACACAAGAATGCTACAGTTTCGGGATGTTCTTTGTTTTCTTGAAGCAAGGTAGCCAGCCAGGCACTGTCTCCTGGCTGGAGGTGTGATGTGAGTTTCGACCTGTAAGCAAACCTTTAGTATTGCAAATACTAAAGCTTCCTTGACTTAATGGCAGGTGCATACCAATCTTTTATTTCTAAATGTTTCCAAATGCTTTAGATTCATGAACAATGTAGGTGAATGCAAATGTTGGTTTCTGTGTACTGTGATGGAGGAAAGGTATCTCTTGAGACAAGGGACTAGCAAAAATCATGTTGGGAGTCATGTTCCACTGTGCTGCTGGCTGCTTGGAAAGTTACAGAAATAGAGGAGAGAAAAACACTATGATGTCTTTATAAAATTAACTCTATAAATGGGTTTTAAATTTTCTGAACCAACTATTTCATTTTTCTTACAACACTGGCATTAAAGTTGTGAGCGAGCGATTTGGCTGCTGCAGAAATTAGTTTGCTCTGGAGCCCTCCTTCCTGAGCGAAGACAAACAATGTGTGAGCTGGAGGGTAAGAAACTGTGAGCTAGCTCACGCTAACTCAGCTTGGAGGGAACACTGCTTGCAAACAGTGCTCCCTCTAAGCTGTGGAGTCTTGTGAGCAAAAATTCTACTTTGTGAGCGAGTGATTGGGCTGCTGCACAAATTAGTTGGCTCTGGAGCCCCATCCCTTCCTGAGCCGGAAGCTAAGAAACTGTGAACTAGCTCACACTCACTCAGCTTAGAGGGAACACTGCTCAGGAGCAGACAGGAAGTCCCACCCCGCTTGCCGGAGGGCCCGACCCAGCCAGGGCAGCCGCTTTCCCAGGAGCCTGCCCACAGCTTCCTTTGCCCGCACGGAGGAGGTGAGTGTCGCCGGTCCCTGCTGCCCCCGCCTCTCTGGGTAGGAACAAGAGCCTGCCCCCTCCCCGCGCCCTTTGCCCTTCCACAGCTACCAGGCTGGATCCAAGCCCTTCTGCTACGCCTCTCCCCTCCTTCCCTTCCGCAGCGACGACGAAGGATCTTTGCAGGATAACTGAGCGAGTTGCCAAGAAGCCGCTCGGAATTCCCCAGGGAAAAGGAGATTGTCATTGGAGAGAGAACGCAAGGCAGCCGAAAGACAGGGGAATGCGCCGCCGCCGTTGTAGAGGCGCACGGGGGTGGGTGGGGAGGGCAATGCACAAACTCTTGCGGAGGCACAAGAGGCAAAAGCTGCCCGGCCCCCGCCACCCCAGCCAGCCCGGAAACGTCTCCGCAGAGCATCCCGGCTTTGCCGCAAGACCCCATCCGGTGCGGAGGACACAAGCCAAGCCAGGCGGTGGATCGGCAGCCCAAGAGGCCCCCCTCAGCAGGAGAAGGTTGGGTCCCTCTTGAGGCCCTCGGGGGCACCAGGGAGGGTGGATGTGGCAGGCCCAGCTGTGGAGGGAGCGTCCTCAATCCCAGACTGCCGGGCGGCTCAGCCTGCTTTGCGACTAAAGGAGGGAAGCGGAATCCACAGAGACACCCTGAAGGAGTTTGACAAGCAGGCTCTCTTCTTCTGCCAAATCTCTAAGCGGCTTTGAGGAGGAGGAGGAGGAGGAGGAGGAGGAGGCTTCGTTGAAAGCATCTGTGTGCCTCTTGGCTCTCGGAGGAGACCTGCATCCCGTGGCCAGGGGAGGTGCCTGGACTGCTGCATCCCTCTGCTTCGGGAGCCCTCCCTGCTGGCTCCGTTCGAGAGCCCCCGCCCAAAGCCCAAGCCCACGAAAGGGGGGCAGACCGCATTTGCTGCAGTGGGAGGGGCAGGGTGGCCCTTGGGAGGAGGAGAGAAAGTCATGGAGGATCCTGGGCGGGGGAGACGGGAGAGGTCCTTGGACGTGGCCATAGCCAGTGTTCCCTCTAAGCTGAGTGAGTGTGAGCTAGCTCAGTTTTTTATCCTCCAGCTCACCCATTTTTGTCTCAGCTCAGGAAGGATGGGGCTCCAGAGCAAACTAATAATGCAGTCGCCAAATGGCTCGCTCACAACTTTAATGCCAGTAGCTCACAAAGTAGAATTTTTGCTCATGAGACTCCGCAGCTTAGAGGGAACATTGGCCCATAGCGGCTGTGACTGTGGCCGCAGGGCTCTCTCTCCTGGCCCAAGGACGCAGGGATAATCCAAGCCCCCTGGACGTTCCTGGTCAATCCTGCAGATGTGCCAAGGGGTGGTGGCTAATGTCCGATATAGGAGCATTACAGTTGCCGTCCTCGGGAAAGCCAGTCTCAAACGGGAAAGCGATTGCTGAGGGCAGTTCCCTGTCCAAACTGCAAGCGGTATTGATTGGACGCAACTGTGCAATTTAGGCTGTTCCGATTATCCCCCCCGAGAGGGGCTGCTGCTCCTGAGGAGAGAGGAAGACTCTCAAAGTGAAGTGTTAAAAATGTAATACCAAAGATCTCCACGGGGGAGAGCTCCGTTTCATCTGTGGGGGGGGGGATTTACTCCCACCAAAAAGAGCAGGCGGGAAATAGTGGGCCTCTGCTGGAACAGCCTCAAAGCTTTTCGGAAGGAAACAGTCAATAGGCTCCATCTCTCGCTGTGGGTGCGGACGTCGTCTGCGCGTAGCCAGAGAGCCGTCGGCACTGAACCTTCCGGGAGACTGGCGACGGAGAAAGAAAGACCCTCGGATGCAGGAAGAGTCAAAAGCGGCCGCCAGGCCAGGGCAACCGGGATGCGTCCGGCTCCGAGGAGGAGCACCTCTGGAGGGCCTTGGTGCTTTCTGACGCAGGGCGCGTGTGTGTGCTGGAATCTGCCCCCGGCTGTGTGGTGCGAACTGGAGGCTCCCCACAGAGAAGCCGAGGACGTTCCCGGCTGCAGCCTCATTCCGTGGGATACTCTCCCTGCCCTGGGCCTTGGGCAGCCAGAGGATTTGGACCTGAGCCCCTCGAGTCCCGGTCTGACGCTCCTCCTACGACACGCCTGGTTTCCACCCGCTGCCATCTGACCCGGTCGGCTTCTCCTGTGTGCGCCAAACGAAAACGTGCCTGGCAAGAAACTCGGAAGCAACTTCGGAGGGGGGGCTTTTGACGCCAGCACCCAGGACCCCCCCAGAAGTCAGACAGCTTGGCCTGGAGGCATCCTGGAGGGCTCCCCCTCCCCTCCACAGCCAGCAGAGCCCCAGTGGGGCAACGGGCAAGCAAGGGGGTCGCTCACAGAGGACCCTTCCTTCCCCTTGGGGGAGAGAGACCACTGGCTGCCCAAGGCCTTTCTGAGCTGGGGGCCCTTTTGGCGTTTGGAGACAAGGCCGTGACCACCACCACCACCACCAGGACACCCCCATTGTTAGGCAGTTGTAGGCAGTGCCTCCCTCTAAGCTGTGGAGTCTGGTGAGCAAAAGCTGTGAGCTGCTGGCATCGCAGTTGTGAGCGAGCGATTGGGCTGCTGCAGAAGTTAGCTTGCTCTGGAGCCCCATCCTTCCCGAGCAAAGACAAAAATGTGTGAGTCGGAGGCTAAAAAACTGTGAGCTCGCTCACACTAGCTCAGCTTAGAGGGAACACTGGCTGCAGGTCATGCACAGAGGCAGCTGATTCAGACGGGGGACGCGCAGAGGCCGGGCTTCTCCTGGGGGCTCTTTGGAAGCACCTCCTCCGGGGCCTCCCCTCCTCCCCAGACAGAGGGGGGGCCCTGCCTCCAGCTCCAGCACAACCCCCTCCCCCCACCCGTCCTCACGGGCATCTTGCAGCAGAGCCTGGAGGCCCGTCCTGGGCACGGTGGCACCAAAGGGGGGGTGTTTAAGAGCGGCAGCCTCGTCTCGTCTTCCGCCTGGCCAGGCTCGATGCCCCTCAATAGGCATGCAAAGATGGCCGTTCCCCAGCATTCGTGGGCCTGCCCTCTTGTTCACTGGCCAGCATGCTCGGAGATGAGCTTGGCCCTTCTGTTTTGCTGTGGGGGGGAGCTTGACTGTAACCACCGAGGGGCCCTCCAGAGCCAGCAGTGCTGCCGGGAATCGACTGGGTTCTCGGGGCCCTGAAGAGGGCAGAGCAGACCCCGGCAGCCGGGAGGGGGCTGGATGTGGGAGGGGCCGGGGGGAAGAGCAACCTGCCCGCTTCCGTGCGGAGCTGTACCTGCCTGGGGGCTTCCGTGCCCGTGCACGCACGCGCAAACACACCTAAGGTGACAGTCTGGGCATTAACACAGATAGAGTGTTATTTATATCAGTTTGTACGTTTAATCAGATTTTCCGCAGTTTTCAGCAAGATGCGGACTCCGTCCCTGTGCATTCGGTTCAAATCGGCAGAGACAGAGCATAATCAAGATTTATGATCCTCATTCCGACTCCGGATCACACAGCCGGTGCAGCTGGAACAGCCTGGCGTCCTCTCCCCAAGCCTGACTGGCATGCACGCCACTCTCCCGCGCGCCAGCGATTTAATGTCCGTCTTGTGAAGCTGTCAAAACGCTCCTGCTGCCCGCTGCTGAGAATGACAACCACGGGGGGCCTGATCCCCCCCACCACCAGAAGAGGGCTGCCCCCAGAACATCTGTCTGCAAAGGGGGGGATCAGCCCCGGGCAGGGAGGCAGCCGGGCGCCCACCGAGAGGGGCTTGGCCGGACAGGTGCCACCCGCTCTCTGCTTCAGGAGGAGTCACCGTCAGCGAAGCCCATCTGTTCGGGGTTAATCTTTATGCCATCACTCCTCTGGCCTGTTTGCGGATGGCTTCCACCAGCTTCTCCACAAACAACGGCCTGTCACCGAGGAAAGGCTAGCCAGCAACACGGTTCCGTGTTTGTCGAGCCGTCCTTCAAAAGCTCATCTGTGCAAACAGGCCCTCTCCACACCAGAATGTCAGGAAGGCCCCGGCAGGTCAGGCGAGTGGGTCCATCCCATTCCGCACCCTCTTTCATGGAGGGGGGCAACAAACAGGGCACAGAGGCTCAGGCCGTGCCCAGCCCTGATGCGGCCTCCCAGCTCTGGCATTCGGAGACTGGCTACCCCTGAACCTGGAGGTTCCATTCAGCCACCACAGCCGGCAGCCATTGAAGGGCTCCTCCTCCACAGCACTGTCCTTTACGGAAGAAGAGGAAGAGGAAGAAGAAGAGGAGGAGGAGGAGGAGATTAGATTTATACCCCATGGCCCTTCACTACCCAAAGGAGTCTCAGAGCGGCTGACAAACTCCTTTCCCTTCCCCACTCCACAACAGACACCCTGTGAGGCAGGTGGGGCTGAGAGAGCTCTGGACAGAAACTGCCCTTGAGAGAACAGCTGTGGGAGAACTTGTGACTGACCCAAGGCCACACCAGCAGCTGCATGTGGAGGAGGAGTGGGGAATCAAACCCGGCTCTCCCAAATCAGTCCGCCACTCTTAACCACGACACCAAACTGGCAGTCACGAGGGCTCAGAGGTCAAGTTCCAGATCCAGTATGTGGGTGACTGTCCGAAAGGACGCTTCCTGCAGTTCCAAGGTGTTTCTTCTTGATGTCTTTAGATTGTTGTTAATGCAAAGCTACTGGGGGGGCGCTTTGGGGCTGAACAGGCTGCTTAAACCCCCCCCCCCCCCGCTGCTTTACTACCTGAGCGCTTTCCTCTGGCAGTGAGAAAAGCCCCTGCGGGGGGAGGCAACTGGAAGCAGGCACGGAGCTATCAGGGGAAGGGTGTGCTTCCCTCTCTGCCCCTCTGCTTCCAGCTCTCCTGTTTGGGGCAGCTGAGTTCTTGTCTTTTAATGGTGTGGGGGGGCCGCTGTTACCAGCTTTGGTGTGCCAGGTGTAATGAGCCCCCTTGTAGACTCTGTAGACTCTTGCGGAGGGTGAAAGAGGAAAGCATAAAAGTTGACTTGAAGCTCAACATCATGGCATCCGGTCCCATCACTCCTTGGCAAACAGAAGTCGTGGAAGCGGTGACAGACTTCACGTTCCTGGGATCCAAGATCACTGCAGACGGTGAGTGCAGCCATGGAATTAAAAGACACCTGCTCCTTGGGAGGAAAGCGATGGCAGACCTAGACAGCATGATAAAAAGTAGAGACATCACCCTGCCAACAAAAGTCCGCATGGTCAAAGCAATGGTATTCCCAGGAGTCATGTATGGCTGCGAGAGTTGGACTGTAAGGAAGGCCGAGCGCCGAAGAATAGATTCTTTTGAACTATGGTGCTGGAGAAGACTCTTGAGAGTCCCTTGGACTGCAAAGAGATCAAATCAGTCAATCCTAAAAGAAATCAACCCTGACTGTTCCCTGGAAGGCCAGCTAATGAAACTGAAGCTCAAATACTTTGGCCACCCAATGAGAAGGAAGCACTCACTGGAGAAGACCCTGATGCTGGGAAAGACTGAAGGTAACAGAAGTAGGGGATGGCAAAGGATGAGATGCTTAGGCAGTGCTGTCGATGCAGCGAACATGAAATTAAGCAAACTCCGGAGGACAGTGGAAGACAGGAGGGCCTGGCGTGATGTGGTCCGTCAAGGGGTCGCGAAGAGTCAGACTCAACTCTGATCATTTGGAAGTCCAAAGAGCACCCTGGGGAGAAGCGGAGCAAAGCCGGCCCTGCCAATCTGTACCTGCATTCACGGCCTCGTCTCCGGCCAGACCCTTGGCCTACGGGGGCTGGCAGCACCCTCTTCTCCGAGCGGCAGCCACTTTCCAAGGCCTCGGGCAGAAGTCTGTCCACGGGAGTGTGACCTTCTGCCTCCAAAGCAGGTGCTCTGCCACGGAGCCACAGTCCCTCCTCTTGAGGGGTGTCCTGTTAAGGGAGACGTCCCCCCCTTTTAAGGGAGACTTCCCCCACTGCCGGACCTCCTGAGGGCACCTGGTGTTTTTGGCCACCGTGTGACTCAGAGTGTTGGACTGGATGAGCCGTTGGCCTGATCCAACACTGGCTTCTCTTACGGCCTTATGTTTGGCCTCAGTGTAAGGCCACTTCGAGCCCTGCTGGAGAGCCCGTCTGCTCCGAGGTTCCCTGTCAGATTGGTGCATTATTACAGAGAAGGCTCACGTCCTGCCTCTCCATGTACGGCTCCCACAGAAACGTCCGGCAAACGTTCCAACACATGGAGATGCTGCTGGCACACACACACACACACTCACCGTAAAGCCGCAACAGTCAATTAAAACCGGCAACAGACCAAATAAAAACCAGCAATAAACCCCGAGCTCAGAGCGCCGAAGCCATCATAAAACCAGCAGCCGGTGTCCTCAAACACAGGAGGGACGAGTGGGAAGAGGCGTCACAGACGGGGCTGCTGGCGCGTCGCAGAGCCGCTTTGGCCGGTGCCGTCTTTCCCAGCCACGGATGGGGCGGGGCTCTCTGGGAGCCAAGGCTGGGCGGCGGGATGGAGGGGGCAGGCCTGCCGGAGGAGGGGCCCCCACGTAGACCACCGAGCGTGGCAGGGGAGCCGGGGCAGGCTTCCCTGGGGGCACGGCTGCTGCCCCCCTCTCTCCTCTGGTGCAAACCCCCCCCCCGTCCTTGAGGACTGGGCAGAGGGCCCCGGTCTGGGCATCACAGGCGGCTCCCCCCGGGGAGCTGCGGTTCCACCCACTCCAGGCCGCTCAAGCCAGTGAGCCACTCGGTAGCTCCAGCTCCTCTCACGGAGACCCACGGTCTGAAGAGATCAAGTCTGGAGAACTATGAGTGGGAGAGCCGCTGCTTCGTGTTCCTTCCTTCCAGAACCCCTGCCCCCCCCCCGCAGGACAGAGTGGGGAGGCAACGAAGAATCCCGGAGAAAGCAACCAAAGGCAAGGGTGCCAGCCTTCCAGAAAGCCAGCAGGGTGGAGTGATGACGTGCGCGGGCTCTAATCAGGGAGAACCAAGTCTGATTCCCCCACTCCCCCTCCACATGCAGCCAGCTGGGTGACCTTGGGTCAGTCACAAGTTGTCCCACAGCTGTTCTCTCAGGGGAAGTTCTTGAGAGAGCTCTCTCAGCCCCACCTATCTCCCAGGGGTGTCTGTTGCGGGGAGGAGAAGGGGAAGGAGACTGTAAGCCGCTCTGGGACTCCAAGTGAAGGGCGGGGTATGAATGCAATCTCCTCCTCCTCCTCCTTCCTCTTCTTC
This sequence comes from Gekko japonicus, assembly GCF_001447785.1. NCBI lineage: Eukaryota > Metazoa > Chordata > Lepidosauria > Squamata > Gekkonidae > Gekko > Gekko japonicus. Next base: position 608,782 of record NW_015161975.1, on the reverse strand, counting down.
TTCTTCCTCTCCTCCTCCAGGTGGGGCCTGGGGATCGCCTGGGATTTCGGCTCCTCTCCAGACTACAGAGACCAGTCCCCCTGGAGAAAACAGATGCATCGGAGGGTGGGCTCTCTGTGGCAGGGTACCTGACTGAGGTCCCCGTCCTCCCCCGGGCTCCACACCCGACATCTCCAGGGGTTCCCCACCCCTGGGCCGACAGCCGCAACTCTCCATCCTCCCCACGGGTGGCTGGGGGGGGCCCGCCTGGCAGGCCTCAGCAAAGGCGGTCCGCAGGGCCTGGCCCTTGTTCCCCGCACAGGAATCCCAGGGAGTGGCTTCTGCGGAGGACATCACAGAGATTTGCTTTGCAGGCTGGTCTCCCTCCTCCTTTGGCACTCCTCTGAGCAGGCGGGCGGCCTTGAGAGCTCTGCAACCGCCCGCGTCCTCCCAGGAAGGAGGAATTCCAGGTGGAAGCAGCACTGAGAGCCAAGACACGCGTGCACACACGCACACACACATGGGCCCCCCGGAACAAACATGCATTGGGATGCTGCCCCCCCCCCGATGAGCTGCTTGGCCCCTGTGCCTGAATCCCAGCAGGCCCTGTGAAGAAGAAGACATTGCGGCTGACAAACGCCTCCCCCTTCCCCTCCCCACAACAGACAGACACCCTGGGAGGGAGGCGGGGATGAGAGAGCTCTTTCGAGATCCGCTCTTGAGACAACAGCTTTGAGAGAACGTGTGACTGACCCAAGGTCACCCAGCTGGCATCATGTGGAGGGGGAGTGGGGAAGAAGGAGGAGAGACTGGATTTCTACCCCACGGCCCTTCACTACCCAAAGGAGTCTCAGAGCGGCTGACAGTCTCCTTTCCCTTTTCCCTGCCCCACAACAGACACCCTGCGAGGTCGGTGGGGCTGAGAGAGCTCTGACAGAAACGGCTCTTTTTCAAGGACAGCTCTTGCCAGAACTAGGCTTGCCCAAGGTCATCCAGCCAGGTGCAAGTGGAGGAGGAGTGGGGAATCAAACCCGGTTCTCCCCGATCAGAGTCCGCGCACTTAACCACTGCACCAAACTGGCTCTCAGAGGAGGGAGGGCTCATAATCGAGGAGAGCCTCATTGCAGGAGCAGGTCCTGCTGCCGCTGGGCAGGTGTTGCCGCCGCTGCTGCTGCTGCCGCCAAGGTTAATGGAGGTGAGGGGCCACAGCGGGTTGGGTGGCATGCAAGGCCAGCCGGCCAGCTGACCAGAGATCCGGGCAAGCCCCCTCGGAGCCATGCATCAAGAGTTTGGCTCCGGCACTCGGCAGGCGCTGATGAAAAATAATCTCCCTTCCTTCCTTCCTTCGCGTTGGGAGCTGCCAGCCAGTTCCTCTTTGTAGGTGGAATCTATTTTAAAAAATTATCCTTCTGCAAAGACGCCACGGCCTTTTTGACGGCAAGCAGCTGCCAGGAATCAACAGGCGCCGGGGCGCGAGGGGTGCGGGCCGAGGCGGTTCGGGGGGAACTAATTGGGGCCCGGTGGGCCCGGCCCAGAGTGCCGGCTGCCACCAGAGAGAGAGAGAGAGAGAGAGAGAGAGAGAGAGAGAGAGAGAGAGAAGCAGCTCGGCTGTGTCAACAGGGGTGGGGTGGGGGGAATGACTCAGGCAGGCCATTCAGAAATCTTCCCCAATTGGCGAGGGAGCGCCTTTTATTCTTCAGGCTAATGAAATGTAATTGAAGCACTCCAGCCAAACAAAGGCCGGCTGCGCATTCAGCCCCGGCCGGTGAGTAAGGAGCGCGCGAGGAGGTCTCGTTATCTCCACGGAGGAGGAGGAGGAGCGCATTAACGGCGAGCCAAATGGCAGCAGCGCCTGTACTTTCCATGCCGACGCGGCGCTTTATTCCGGCGCTTCGGTGTCAGGCCTAAAATAACATTTTTATGGACACTCCGAGCATAAACAGCAGCGTGGCTGACTCAGAACCAGAACAGAGCCGCTCATTCCTTGGGAACGAGATGCCCGCTTGGAGCAAAGGCGCCCGCAAACAACGGCAGCCGGAGGAAATGTTCCCATGGCAATCTGCCGACCAGCCGGCCTTCGAGGAAGCTGCCCACAAGAGGGAGGATTTTTTAATTCGGGGGGCATTTAAACTTCTCGGGGGGGGGGCACTGGCTGATTGAATATACATCCAGGACACTGCCCAAGATAGGAGAGTCATCCAAGAGAATAAATTCTCACCCCGGCAGAAATTGACCAGATCATATCATCAAAGGGCCCAATACTTGACAAAGATCCCATTCAGCGAACTACCTTCTGCACTAACTTCAGTCCTCTTCCAATCAATGCAATCAGCAATGCTTGAAGGCCGTTATACCAACACGCCTGTTGCCCAGCGTCTCTGCCCGCGTGGAGATCCAGCGCCAGAAGATCTGTGCCATTACCGGTTATTCGGTCCACTCTACCAATCCCCTAGGAAGAAATTCCTAGACCCAGTCTTGGCCTCCTTAGGTACTAGAACAGGAGCTGAAAAAAATCTACTTCTACTAGCAGATGTGGAGGCCGAGATTTCCTGCAAGGTGGCCCCTCTTTGCCCTCACTGCAGAGAACATTCGGAAGAAGATAGTAGCCGTACCATAGTTTGATTACCAACGGAAGTCTGGATGGGAGAGATAGGATTCTTATGTTTTATTGTGTCCTTAGTTTTTAATTCTTCTGGTTTTAGAAGTTTATATAGGTGTTATTGTTATATTGTTCTGTCGTTGTAATGGCCTGTGGCTAAAGGCAATAAACTGAAACCTGAACATGAACACGAACCTAATTGAATTAAAGGAATGCCCGGCTCCTTCCCTGCACCTGCCACCATTCGGGGGGGGGGGGCTGGGCTGGGAAGTCAGGGGGCCTTGCCAGCAAGTCAGGGGGCCTAGCCCCAAGATGCCCCCCGCTGTAGCTACGGGCCTGGGTTCGGCACTGGAGCCTGCGGCGGGTGGGGCCTGAACCTGGGGCCTGCTGGAGAGATGCCTGGCCAGGGGCCTGCAGGGAGGAGAAGGAGGAGGAGAAGAGATTGGATTTATACCCCTTGCCCTTCACTTGGAGTCTCAGAGCAGTTTACAATCTCCTTTCCCTTCCCCTCCCCACAACAAATCCCCTGTGTGGGGCCCTCCCTCGCTTCCTGCCACTCCAGGGCCTCCCCTATACTCTGGAACTGACCCTGGCAGGGGGGCTGCCGCGGGGACAAGAAGTGGAGCCCCAGACGGGGAACAGGAGCTGCAGTTTGGCCACCACCTCTCCGGTCTGCAGGCGCCCTGGAA
>NW_015161975.1:596108-605392 GCF_001447785.1 Gekko japonicus | reverse complement strand
TCGATCGGCACTTAACACGTCCCTACCCTTTGGAGGCCCTTAATTGTAAATTAATCATCATTAACTGACAGTAATTGAACTCACTCCAAGCCAGGCTCCCGATGCTCTCCGGAGGGGCCTCCCGGGCTCCGGGCCTCAGTGGAGAGAGCCAGAAAGGAGTCCCGTGATGGGAACACCCCCCCACCCCCGGTTCGTTCTGGGTTGGGATTTTCTCCCCTTCTCCGCGTTTAGGTCCAGGCCTGTGCACTGGCCCGTGTTGGCTGCCCCCAAGCGTGAACCGCCCCAGCTTTGGAAAGTCAATTTCTCTCTCCTCCAGGCTCTCTAACTTGGTGGAGACCCCCAAGATCGTGCGCAAGCTCTCCTGGGTGGAGAATCTGTGGCCGGGAGAGTCGGTGTTTGAGCGCCCCAACGTCCAGAAGTACTGCCTTATGGGGGTGCGGGACAGCTACACAGACTTCCACATCGACTTCGGGGGCACCTCGGTCTGGTACCATGTGCTGCGGGTAAGAACACGGCGGCAGGGGGAGAAGAGACACAGCGGCTGACAGCCAGTGCTCCCTCTAATCCGTGGAGTCTTGTGAGCCAGAATTCTGCTTTGTGAGCTGCTGGCATTAAAGTTGTGAGCGAGCCATTTGGCTGCTGCATCAATTTACTTTGCTCTGGAGCCGTCCTTCCTGAACCGAGACAAAGATGTGTGAGCCGGAGGCTAAAAAACTGAGCTGGCTCACATCGACTCAGCTTAGAGGGAACACTGTTGGCAACTCGAGCTGAGGGGCCCAAATGGAGAGAGGCTGCGGGAATGGGCGTGGGGAGGCTGAAAGTATCATAGGATCATAGAGTTGGAAGGGACCTCCAGGGTCATCTAGTCCAACACCCCTCTGCACAATGCAGGACATTCACAAATACCTCCCCCCCCCTACACACACCCACAGTGACGGCTGTTCCATGCCCAGAAGATGACCAACCCCCCCCTCCCCCCCGAGATCTCCAGCCAAACTGGCCTGGAGCAAGAGGACTCACGGGGACGGTCGCTGCTGCGCCTGCAGTCTGGCAAGGACAGAGGACTGAGTCCTGTCACCCCAGCGCATTCGGGACGTGGCCAGAAGCCCCCACCCAGGCCAAAGACCTTCAGGGTACCTTTCCTGGCCCAACAGAAATGATAAGGGGTGTTTTTTGGAGAATGGAATGACTTTAAAATTTATCTGGAAAAGAACTGGGATGTGAAACAAAACTTAATATGTTTAGATCAATATTAAGTCAAATGATGTTATCTTTAGATTGTAATGATGAGAAACTGATATTGTTGATGATATGAAGTAATTTGGAGCAGGGGTGGAAGCATTGTGGGAAGCCATTGGAGGGAGGGGAGGAACTGGGAATGGGGTAGACAATTGATAGAATGAAAAGTTTTATATGTTGTATTCCTGAGAAAATAAAAAATTTGTTTACCAAAAAAAAAAGAAATGATAAGGGGTGTGTGTGTCTGTGTGTGTGTGTTCTCCCAACGAAGCCCCGGCAACCCAGGAACACCCCTCCCCCCACTGCAACATTCATTTCTGGGGACAAATGTGGCATCAGTGATCCAAACCAGCCCCTGACTTCCCAACACCCCCTCATGAGCCTCAACGTGGCCTGGAGAGCCCCCCGAGGAATGGAGAGGGTGAAGGACAAGCTCTGGGGTCACTCCCAGGAAGGCCTTGGGCTGCCCCCGGGGGGGGTCATCTTTCGTCCCCCCGTTCTGATGGGCACCTCAGATAGAGGTCTCCCCTGGCACCCCCTGCCACCCGGAGCTTTCCCACGGTGCACCCTTTGGACACCGGCAGATGCCCCGCCCCTGAGCCACAGCCAGGACGCTGCCTTTGCTCACCCCCCCCCCGGCACCCCCACGCACGCACGCACAAGAAGCTGCCTGGTACTGAATCAGAGAGGCCCTTTCGGTCCATCAAAGTCAATGTTGTCCACTCAGACTGGCCGTGGCTCTCCAGCGCCTCAAGGCAGAGGTCTCTCACACAGACAAACAGAGCTGGAAGAGCCCTCAAAGGTTATCGAGACCAACCCCCTGCACAAGACAGGAAATTTACCACTAACCCTCCCCACCCCCCAGCGACATCACCTAGTGCACGCTCCTTTCAACGGGAGATGCTGCTGGGGATTGGACCTGGGACCTTCCGCACACCAAGCAGAGGCTCCACCACTGAGCCACGGCCCCTCTTGACAGCCCTCCAGGGTCTCAGGCAGAGAAAGGTCTTTCCCATCCCCTCCTGCCTGGTCCTTTTAACTGGAGATGCTGCTGGAGACTGAACCTGGGACCTGCTGCCAGCCAACCAGAGGCTCTGCCACTGAGCCACAGCCCCTCTTCACAGCTCTCCAGGGTCTCAGGTGGAGGTCTTTCCCATCACCTCCTGCCTGGTCCTTTTAACTGGAGATGCTGCTGGAGACTGAACCTGGGACCTGCTGCCAGCCAACCAGAGGCTCTGCCACTGAGCCACAGCCCCTCTTCACAGCTCTCCAGGGTCTCAGGTGGAGGTCTTTCCCATCACCTCCTGCCTGGTCCTTTTAACTGGAGATGCTGCTGGAGACTGAACCTGGGACCTGCTGCCAGCCAACCAGAGGCTCTGCCACTGAGCCACAGCCCCTCTTCACAGCTCTCCAGGGTCTCAGGTGGAGGTCTTTCCCATCACCTCCTGCCTGGTCCTTTTAACTGGAGATGCTGCCGGGGATTGAACCGGGGACCTTCTGTGTGCCAAGCAGAGGCTCCACCACAGAGCCATGGCCCTTCCCCTCTGAAGGGAGGATGTAGGATTTGCAGCCAAGCCGAAGGCGCAGCCTCTGTGGCACGTCCCCACCTCCCCCCGCCCTGCGCTGAGCAACCACCGGCATGTCGAGAACAGCCTCGCCTTTGTGTCTTGCTTGTTGCGAGGCACGCAGCTCGGGCGTGTTGGTATGAATCCGGGCCTCCCGCTTCCCTCTTTTCAATGGGCCCGCAACAATATCATTTCAAAAGGAGAAGACGCTCTTTAGAGAGGAGCTCTTTTCACGGGTTGCCTCTTCTGAAGAGAAGAAAAGGCGGAGAGGCATCGCAGCGCAGGCCTCCACGCATGTTCGACCGGGAGGGAGGGAGCCTGCCGGGGCAAAAGGGGACGCTTATTTGTATGGATCCGCCAGGGCCAGCCAAAGAAACCAAAGGCCCCTCCTGAAGCCGAGCCGCAGAGCCTTTGAACACAAACGCCTCGTCCCGGGAGGCCTGGCCACAAGCAGGGCCCTCTCACCAGTGTCAATGGGGGCGCCCCTCCCATCCCTGTGCCTCAAGAGAAGCCCTCTGCATGCTGGGGGGGGGCACCTGGGGTTGCCCAGGCCTGGGGGATTACGTGGCTGCCCGGGTGGGCACAGATGAGCACAGCTGGGCTCAGCGACAGGCGCTTTCTGCCCGGGTGAGGGGGCCGAGAGAGTGCTGCAGGGGGGCAACTCGAGGGGGCAAACCACAAGCCAGGACCAACCCCAGCAGTTCCTTATTCATTCCTTATCCGTGACTTATCCGTCCATTCATCCAGAAACACTTAGGAGAGTTGGAAAGCTCTGAACCCCAAAACAACGTCTAGAACACCACATATCACATACCTCCACGTTCAGGGGACTCTCCCCTTCAAGAAGGTATATCCGGTTCCCTGGTCCAAAGCCCGGTTCTTGTGCCAGCTGCTCCAAAGTGCGGTGCCCCCAAGACCAGGGCTCTTTTTGTAGAAAAAGCCCAGCAGGAACTCATTAGCATAATAGGCCACACCCAACCGCAGGAATTCAGTAGCATATTGGGCCACACCCCTGACAGCACAGCTTATTAGCACATTAGGCCACACCCCCATGTTGCCAGAAGTGTGCTCATCCAGCCATACCCACCTTTTGCTTGTTATTCTGTTTACCTTGTTTGTTGTCAAAACCCAGGGCCTTATTTTGGAGCAGGAACTCCTTTGCATGTTAGGCCACACACCCCTAACGTAGCCAATCCTAATGAGTTTCTGCTGTTGGGTGTGGCCTATTATGCTAATGAGTTCCTGCTGGGCGTGGCCAACTTGGGAGCCAGCCGGAACTCCGTTCCTGTGCGTTCCTGCCCAAAAATAGCCCTGCCCAAGACAATCATGCAAGCAGACACTGGGGCCACGCTGCAACCCCCCAGACTCTTTGGACCACCCCAAATGACACATCACTACTCTCTGGGGACTGTCCCCTGCAAGGAGACATATACCCTGAACACGTGGGTATATGATAGGTAGTGTTCTAGACGTTACCTTGGGGTTCAGAGCTTTCCAACTCTCCTAAGTGTTTCTGGATGAATGGGCGAATAAGTCATGGATAAAAAATGAATAAGGAACTGCAAATAAGGAACCAACTTCAGCTTCCTGCAAGGACCACCCCAGGCAATGGAACAAATACGCACAGCCCTGGCCGGCCACGGAGGAAGGAAGGCACACCTGGGACCAAGGCTCCCTCTAAGCCGTGGAGCCTTGTGAGCCAAAACCCTACTTTCTGAGCTCCAGGCCTTAAAGTCGTGAGTGGGTGATTTGGCTCCTGCATCAATCCGTTTGCTCTGGAGCCCTCCTCCCTGAGCTGAGACAAAAACGTGTGAGGCAGAGGCTAAAAAACTGTGAGCCGGCTCACACTCACTCAGCTTAGAGGGAACCCTGCGCTGGGACCCTTCTCCTTCGGTGCCCCTTCGGTGGCCCATGGGGGACCCACCCGGCCAGGACTCCCCACAAACGGCACGGGCCTCTCGGAGCCACCCGACCCGACTGCAATCTACCTGAGCGCGGCCCAGGAAGGGGAGGAGAGAGTGAGGCGCCTCAAGTGCCGTGAAAAATTATACCTTCCCCCCCAAGCTGAAGCAATCACAGATTTATAGTTTCATCTGCAAGGCCTCAACACCTCCTTCAGCGCAGTTATGCGGCCATTATTAGGGCGATTTAGCAATAAAATGTGACTGACTTCATTACGGGCAAAGAAAAAGAGCCCGGCTGCTCTTAAATCACGGGCAGGCCACCCGCAGGAGCGGGGCATGTAAATGGGCTCTCTCGCTCCAAGGAGGAGGAGGCCCCTGCTACACACACAGTTGGGGGGGCTCTCTCTTCCTGAGCAGGCTCCAGTGAGATGCTGTCAACAAAGAGATCTCAGGACACCCATCAGGAGAAACCACAAGAAGGGAACCAGGAGAGAGGTGGTGGTTCAGTGGTACAGCATCTGCTTACTATGCCAGAAGGACGCAGGTTCAGTCCCCGCTGGAATCTTCAGTTGAAAAGGGACCAGGCAGGAAGTGATGGGAAAGACCTCCGCCTGAGACCCTGGAGGGCTGCAAAGAGGGGCTGTGGCTCAGTGGAAGAGCCTCTGCTTGGCACGCAGAAGGTCCCAGGTTCAATCCCCAGCAGCATCGCCAGTTTAAAAGGACCCGGCATGAGGTAATAGGAAAGACCTCCACCTGAGACCCTGGAGGGGCCGTGGCTCAGTGGAAGAGCCTCTGCTCGGCATGCAGAAAGTCCCAGGTTCAATCCCTGGCATCTCCAGTTAAAAAGGACTAGGCAGGAGGTGATGGGAAAGACCTCTGCCTGAGACCCTGGAGAGCTGTCAAGAGCTTGGCGTGCAGGAGGTCCCAGGTTCAATCCCCGGCATCTCCAGTTAGAAAAGGACCAGGGAGGAGGTGATGGGAAAAGCCTATCTCCGCCTGAGACCCTGGAGAGCTGCAAAGAGGGGCCGTGGCTCAGTGGCAGAGCCTCTGCTTGGCATGCAGAAGGTCCCAGGTTCAGTCCCTGGTGGCATCTCCAGTTAAAAGGGCCAGGCAGGAGGTGATGGGAAAGACTTCTCTGCCCGAGACCCAGGAGAGCTGCTGCCGGCCTGAGTAGGCAATACCAACACCGACCATCTGATTCAATATATTTCAGCTTCGTGTGGCTGTTGGTGCAGAGTGGGAGGAAGCTGAGGGGGTGCCATCGCCCTGGGGGCAGATCCCCGGATCCACACCTGGTTGGGAGAGGGCTGCGACTCCCAAGGAAGCATCCCTCTCTAGGCCCTCCCTTGCCAAGCTCTGAGGGAGCCTCCCTCACGGCCCCCAGACTCAGAGAGGAGGTGGGAGGAGGCAAGCCTGTTTGGCTGCTGGACAGAGCAAGGCAGGTTGGATCCTGCCCACAAGTGAAGGGGCAAACGCTCCTTTTGCATGACTGGGACACAACGGGGAAGAGATCTGGTCCAGTCGGGGGAACCAGAACAGCCCTGAGAGGGAGCCTAGCCTGGCTTCCCATGGAGATGGAGGGCGGGGAGAGGAGATTTTGGCTGGCTCTTCCCGCCCTGGCGATGCCTGGCCTGCGTGGGTGCCAGGATTTCCACCTGCTATGGCTGGAAGCAGACCCGGAATGGACTGTGAAAGGTGATCCATCTGCCTGGCACGTTAATTGTGCTGAGCATCGGCTGCACCATCGGGGAGAATAAACAGAAAGCTCGGGGCAGGCAGAGGTCAAGGACTGCCCCCTCCCCTTTGGAAGGAAGTAGACAAACAGCCCACCCCTGCTGAGCAGAGAGCAGGCCGGCTCTTCCTCCTCCCCTCTTCCACCTCGGAGGCGTTTCTCACTTGATAGCCCGGCTCTCCCGCATTCCAGCCTCACTGGTGAACAGAACCAACCAAGCAGGCCTGGCTTGCAAAATGGTGCCGACAATGCCTCTCTCTCTCTCTCTCTCTCTCTCTCTCTCTCTCTCTCTCTCTCTCTCTCTCTCCCTGAGCACCAAGCACAGCAGACAAGAGGTGTGTTTCCACGCACCAGACATCTGTACACAACCAAAGTGCCCTGGCCAGGCCCTTGACTGCTGCACGTGGATCGGGGCTTCTGAATGGAGCCCACGTTCCAGCCATGCTCCTGCAGGCCCCACATCTATATGAGCATCACACGGAGGGTACATTCGGAAGAGTCAACACAGAAGGCAGGAGTGGGGCCAATCCCCCACCACCACCTCGTGTGGAGTGTTTGCACACATTCCTTGTCCGCAAAGGACTGAGAAGGAGAGAGCGGAAAGGGCAGGCGGACTCTCTCAGGAGGCTGGGGGCAAGGGCCCTCGCCTGGCAGACGGGAACACGGACCTGGCCCCAGAGCAGCAGAGCCAGCGCCGGGCAACACTCAGGAAAACCACGTGGGCAGAGCTGAAGGTTGCTTGGGGGGGGCAGCACCCCTGCCAGAGAACTCCCCATTGAGCACAACGCACAGGAACACAGGAAGCTGCCTGATCCCCTGGGCCCACCAAGGTCAGTATTGTCTACTCAGACTGGCAGCAGCTCTCCAGGCAGAGTTCATTCCCATCCCCTCCTGCCTGGTCCATTTAACTGGAGATGCTGCTGGGGACTGAACCTGGGACCTCCTGCATGCCAAGCAGAGGCTCTGCCACTGAGCCACGGCCCCTCTTGACAGCTCTCCAGGGTCTCAGGCAGAGAGGTCCTTCCCATCACCTCCTGCCTGGTTCGTTTAACTGGAGATGCTGCTGGGGACTGAACCTGGGACCTCCTGCATGCCAAGCAGAGGCTCTTCCACTGAGCCACAGCCCCTCTTCACAGCTCTCCAGGGTCTCAGGCGGAGGTCTTTCCCATCACCTCCTGCCTGGTCCTTTTTCACTGGAGATGTTGCTGGGGATTGAACCCGGGACCTTCTGCGTGCCAAGCAGTGGCTCTGCCACCGAGCCACAGCCCCTCTTCACAGCTCTCCAGGGTCTCAGGCGGAGATCTTTCCCATCACCTCCTGTCTAGTCCTTTTTAACTGGCGATGCCAGGGATTGAACCTGGGACCTTCTGCATGCCAAGCAGAGGCTCTTCCACTGAGCCACAGCCCCTCTTTGCAGCTCTCCAGGGTCTCAGGCGGAGGTCTTTCCCATCACCTCCTGCCTGGTCCCTTTTTAACTGGAGATGCTGCCGGGGACGGAACCTGGGACCTCCTGCGTGCCAAGCAGAGGCTCTGCCACTGAACCACGGCCCCTCTTGACAGGTCTCCAGGGTCTCGGGTGGAGGTCTCTCCCATCACCTCCTCCCTGGTCCTTTTTAACTGGAGATGTTGTTGGGGACTGAACCTGGGACCTTCTGCGTGCCACTGTGCCACAGCCCCTCCCCAGAGGAGGAAGAGGAGGAGGAGAGTGATCCAAGCTCCTGCTCTGTCTCTCTGTCTTGCCGTGATGTGCCCCCACACCCATCACTCCATCCCATGGCCTTTCCCGCCGCACAGGGGCCCACTGCTTGAGGCCCCGCCCTCTCCGAGCAGCCCCTCCTCCTCCTCCTCTTGAGCCTGGGCCCCGGCTGAATGAGAGACCCGCCCCAGTTCCCCAGAAGATGGTCCTCATCCGGCCGGCAGGCAGGCAGGCAGGCAGGGCGCAGAGGCGGGTGAGCAGCCTGGCCTCTCCCCTCCACGTCAAGAGCCGTGAAATCCTAAATGTGCTTGTTAGATGGAGAGCCTCCTCTGCACTCGGGCAGCTCTGCTGTTATCTCAGATAAGTCAGAGCCAAAATCAATTTTGCTTGACAGGTGATGCACTTCAAGTAAACCTGCTCTACAGGCCTCCGGGCGCCAAAGCGGAGGAGGGGGAGGCGGTTTCTCTCGGCTGCTGTGCGGAGAATGCAGAGTGGCTGGCCGGGGGGGGGGGCTCCCAGAAGCAGAGGGCCCCCAGCCTTCCCTCCACACAGGAACGGAAAAGGGGGTATTATCCAGGCTGAGGATTGAGTCCTGCCACAGAGAGCCTGGGCCACAAGAAGATTGGCACCGGCTGCCACTACAGAGGGGGAGGAGGACGTTATAGATGGGGAGAGTTCGGCCTGACAGTAGAGGAGACTTCTGAATGGGAGGACGGTGTTAGCTAGAGATTGGCTGGGGTGGGGGGGGGGGGTTTACAAGATTATGCATGGGATAGAGCCGGTAGAGAAAGAGGTACTTTTCTCCCTTTCTCACAAGACAAGAACTCCTTGTGGGCACTCCATGAAATTGCTGAGCGGTCGGGTTAGAACGGATAAAAGGAAGTCCTCCTTCACCCAGAGAGTGATGAACACATGGAATTCCCTGCCACAGGAGGTGGTGGCAGCTACAAGCATGGACGGCTTCAAGAGGGAATTAGAGGCAGCATATGGAGCAGAGGTCCATCTGTGGCTATTAGCCACAAGTTGTAGATAGGAAGGCCGAGCGCCGAAGAATAGATTCTTTTGAACTACAGTCCCCTGGACTGCAAGAAGATCAAATCAGTCACTCCTAAAAGAAATCAACCCTGACTGTTCCCTGGAAGGCCAGA
>NW_015161975.1:588650-595935 GCF_001447785.1 Gekko japonicus | reverse complement strand
CCCTGGAAGGCCAGATACTGAAGCTGAAGCTCAAATACTTTGGCCACCAAATGAGAAGGGAGCACTCACTGGAGAAGACCCTGATGTTAGGAAAGATTGAAGGTCAAAGAAGACGGGGACGGCAAAGGATGAGATGGTTAGACAGTGTCATCGATGCAACGGACATGAAGTTGAGCAAACTTCAGAGGACGGTGGAAGACAGGAGGGCCTGGCGGGATCTGGTCCATGGGGTCGCGAAGAGTTGGACCTGACTGTGTGACGGAACAACAACATAGATAGGAACTCTCAGTCTGGGGCAAGGGATGCTCTGTGATCTTGGTGCTGGACCTCCTGAGGGCACCTGGTATTCTTGGCCACTGTGTGACACAGAAGAGTGTTGGACTGGAGGGGCCACTGGCCTGACCCAGCATATGGGCTTCTCTTCTGTTCTTAGCGCTGCCTGAGCACAGAATGCTCCCGGATCACGGCCCAGTTCCCCGGTGCTCTCATAGGAATGGTGGCAAAAGCAGCTCCAGACTGCCCCTCCCTTCAGAAATGGGTGTGGTTTGCCCCCTCCTGCCTCCGCCACAGGCCCCTGTTCGAGGGGAGTGGGCCCCCTCGCCTTTGGTTTGGGGGGGGGAGGACCAGGGGATGGCTCTCAAGGCAGAGAGGACGGAGCTTGGAGGTGCTGTTGAGCAGCACGGGGGGGGGGGGGCTAGGAAAAGGTCCCGGGAAAAGAGCCGCTCCTCAGCCGAGCCCGGCGGCTCCAAATCCTTTGCTGCATCAGCATGCGAAGCCCGGGGCAGATCCCCGAGGGTGGGATTCCTGGCACTGCCTGACACTCCGGAAACCCCCATGGGACATCCGCACACTTGACCCGCGGAGGCTGACCACAGCCGGGCTCCGTGCGCGCACACTGGTCGGAACGAGACCCCATTTCCACCGCCGAGGAGGACCGCCACTACGCTCTCCACAGATGGACACATCGGGCACGCGTCCCCACACGCCACGTGGGAGGGAGGGACGGTGTCTACAGGGAGGGGGGAGCACAGGCATCCCCCCCCTTGAGAAAGCCCCACTTCCCCCTCCCTCCTCAAACCCCACCTGCAGGTCTGTGGGGCAGAACTCCTTGCGCCTCACCCCATCACGGAGGAGAACTCCCAGTGAGGTCCAGCTTCCACGTTTCTTGAGAGCTGGGAAATGTATCATTTCCTTCCCCAAAGGTGTTTTGTACCCCAGTTTATCAAGGAGCCACCTCAATGGGAGCGCCTGCAGAAGCAAAGCCTTGTGTGCCCACCCACCCACACCCACACCCACCCCTCTCATCTGTCTCCTCTTGGCAGTGCAAGAGGTCTAGCTGAGAGCCCTGCAGATCAGCTCTTGGGGGGCGGGGGAGAGGCAGGCAACAGGTTCCTAGGGTCCCCTCCCTGGGTGGGAGGGCCTTGGGAGCATGCAGGGGCAAGGGGTCAGCCATTGGCCACTGGGGGGGCTGGGGGCTTCTGAAACACCAAAAGGCAGCCGGCAATGTGGGGAGGCAGGTGGCGGGGGGGGGGGGGGGGGCAAACCCTCCCGCTCAAGGACAAAAGGATCCCTGGGCTTTACAAGCCAATTGGCTACTTCTGTCCAGGGCTGGTGTGGCTATAAATCTTGCCCGTTCTGCAGGGGAACAGCTGGTTTGGCCGGCCCGATTTCCCAGGCACTTTTATGGTGGCCACAACTCTGATATATCTATTTTACTGCGGCACCGTTTGCACTCTCTTAAAGATCCGCCTGACTCAGCACTTGTCACCTGACTGCCAGGCCGTTATGGCTCCGGACTGAAGCAAGGGGGGGGGGCTTGGGAGTGGCAGCTTCTGATCACAGCCCCCCCCCATCCCCAACAGCCCCCCCCCAGACCCCCACAGAGGACGGAGCCCTTCCCCCCCCACCCTCACCTTTGGAGGCAGAGGGGGGGGAGAGGGGGCTGTTCTCTGGCGGCAGCCTGACTTGCAGAACCCCCTCCCCCACAGTGGTTCCCCTGCCAAAGACCCGGCTGAGTCCCAGAGGCTGGGCGGGGTGGGGGGGACCCCCCACAATATGTTAGTTTCCCTCAACTTTTTAGTTAATTGCTCTGTGCTCTCTCCTTTACCCTCCTGCTGGATTTTATGTCGCAATCCTTTATTTTGCTTCGGAGAAAAAAGAGAGAGAAATCTCCTTTTAATCTTCGCTTTCAAACTGTTTTGTTTTATCTGAACCTGCGGTGTAATTTGTGTTCCCTGGCCCGTTCCTTTTTATTGGCTTTATGCGATTCTCAATCGTGCGAGGTTTTAAATGTCACTGGGAAGGTGCCCTCCGAGAGGAGCGGCGGAGGGGTTAGGGGACCAGTCGGCCGGCCTCGCCTGCTGGAGGGGACCTCCCTCCGAAGAGTAGACATTCCACCCGGGGTGCCCTGGGGACCTGCATTTCGGCCTGCTGGGCGGATTCTGCTGCACTTCCGTGCATTCACTTAAGCTCTTTAGGCTGCAGAAGTTGCCACGCCCCTCAGGCTAAGCCCTTCCGCCCACCACCGTGTGTCACCCGCCCGGAACCACCAGCAGGCAACACTCACGCTCCTGTCGCGAGCCGGGTTCCTGGCCCCTCCCTGTTGTCCGTGGGGCTGGGGGGCTCGGGGGACTTTCAGCTGAAGCCCCTTCAAGGGGTTAAGAGGTGGCCCCCTCCCCGAGAGCCCCTGAGGGTTCACCCCCAGAACGTCCTGAACCTCCGGGGAGCCTCAACAATACCCTTGCGCCTTCGCCCTGGCAAGATCCAGAGACCTTCCAGTGCCCCCCACCCCACCCTCAAATGCACAGCTTCCTATTCAGGGCTCTTTTTGTAGAAAATGCCCAGCAGGAACTCATTAGCATAACAGGCCACACCCAACAGTAGGAACTCATTAGCATAGTAGGCCACACCCTGACAGCACAGCACATTAGCATATTAGGCCACACCCCCATGTCACCAGAAGTGTGCTCATCCAGCCACACCCACCTTTTGCTTCTTATTCTGTTTACCTTGTTTGTTGTCAAAACCCAGGGCCTTTTTTTGAAGCAGGAACCCTTTGCATGTTAGGCCACACACCCCGAATGTAGCCAATCCTAATGAGTTTCTGCTGTTGGGTGTGGCTTATTATGCTAATGAGTTCCTGCTGGGCGTGGCCAACTCAGGAGCCAGCCGGAACTCCGTTCCTGTGCGTTCCTGCCCAAAAATAGCTGTGTTCCTATTTATTTCAAAATAGAAGAAGAAGAAGAGAGATTGGATTTATACCCCACCCTTCACGACCCGAAGGAGTCTCAGAGTGGCTCATAATCCCTTTCCCTTCTCCTCCCCACAACAGATACCCTGTGAGGGAAGGGGGGCTGAGAGAGCTCTTCTGAGAACTATCCTTGAGAGAACAGCTCTGAAAGAACTTGTGACTGATCCAAGGTCACCCCAGCAGCTGCATGTAGAGGAGTGGGGAATCAAACCCAGTTCTCTCCGACTTCCTTCCTACTATTGAGACTCAAGGTGGTGCATAAACACAGCACGAGAAAACGTCCCCGTCAAACTGCATCCCACTTGTGGAATTCCATCGGCCCTCTTTCCAAGCCACCCCGTGGGAACGTTCAAAGGGTGGGGGGGAGCCCCCATCCCACCCTTTCCAGTGTCCCTGAGGGGAGAAGGAGAAAGAGCGCCCGCGGGTCCCCGCCCTCCTCAGCCAGGAAGAGACACCAAAGGCCACGCCCATCGGAAGGGCGGAGGGGCCACCCAGGAGGGCAGGAGGGTCCGAGGTCACATGGTGCGTCAGGAAAGGACCTGCTGTCCTTGAAAAGGAGTCGTTTCTGCCAGAGCTCTCTCAGCCCCACCCACCTCACAGGCAATGCTCCCTCTCGGCTGTTGAATCTTGTGAGCAAAAATTCTACTTTGTGAGCTTCTGGCATTAAAGTTGTGAGCGAGCGATTGGGCTGCAGCATAAATTAGTTTGCTCTGGAGCCCCGTCCTTCCTGAGCCAAGACAAAAATGTGTGAGCCAGAGGCTAAAAAACTGTGAGCTAGCTCACACTGACTCACCTTAGAGGGAACACTGCTCACTGTATGTAGTGGGGAGAGGAAGGGAAAGGAGTTTGTAAGCCCCTCTGAGACTCCTTTGGGTAGTGAAGGGCCATGGGGTAGGAATCCAATCTCCTCCTCCTCTTCTTCTTCTTCCTCTTCCTCTTTCCCCCTGAGTGGCTCCCATCCAGAGAGGCAGGGCTGGTGATCCCTGGCTGTTCATAGGCCTCCCTCCGCCACAAGCTAACTCTCTTGCTCTTGTGTGAAGCCATCCTGGGAGCTAGCCAGGGTCCTGACCAGTGTTCCCTCTAGGCTGAGTGAGTGTGAGCCTCCGGCTCGCACATTTCTGTCTTAGCTCAGGAAGGATGGCTCTGGAGCCAACTAATTGATTCAGCAGCCCAATCGCTCACTCACAACTTCAATGCCAGGAGCTCACAAAGTAGGATTTTTGCTCACGAGACTCCACAGCGTAGAGGGAGCGTTGTCAGGACTACCCTGCCCACAGATGACCACCAGAAAGAGACCAGGAAGGGGAGTCGAACCACCTTTCCAGATCCTGGTTGGCTTCAGCTCTGCCAAACACCAGCCCCCCCTCCCCGCCCTTCTGTAGATGGAAGGCCGGAACTGCTGTTTGGAGACTAGGGCTGCCAAGTGGGGGCGGGGGGTGGGTAAACCCCCGTTTCGGAGGCCCGATTCCCACCACCGCGGAATCGGGCCCCAGGGGGAACTCCGCCCCCCGAAGCGCAGCGTGGCTGCGTCACCAGAGGTGACGCAACCACGTCAATCACGTTGGGGGCGTGGCCCTGATCGTCAGAGGGAAAACTCTATGGTTTTCCCTCTGACGATCGGGGCCACGCCTTCAACGTGATCGACGTTGCGCGTCACTTCCGGTGATGTGCTGGCGGCGCACGCGCACATCGATGAACGGCTCCCGGAGCCCAGCGAGGCTCCCCTGCCGGTAAGAAAAATTGACTTGGCAAACCTATTGGAGACTGGCTCTTTCTAGCCACCCCTCCTTACTGCAAAAGGGGCACACATCCACCCCATGCCCGGCTAGGGGCCGGTGTGGTAACCTGGAGCTCTAGAGATGGGCCCTTCCCAGGCAGGCCTGCTGGCCACGGAGGCCAGAACCAAGGCTGATTCTGCACTCTTTTGGGAGGGGAGCAGTGTTCCCCCTAAACTGAGCTAGTGTGAGTTAGTGCACAGTTTTTTAGCCTCCAGCTCACACATTTCTGTCTTAGCTCAGGAAGGAGGGCTCCAGAGCAAACTACTTCATGCAGTAGCCAAATGGCTCACTCACCACTTTAATGCCAGGAGCTCAGAGAGTAGAATTTTTGCTCACAGGACTCCACGGCTTAGAGGGAGCGTTGGAGGGGAGGCCCCTTGGCAAAGAGCGCAGCCCATTAAAAAGTCAATGGCTCCTTCAACTCCCCTTCCTGTGGCACAGGCTCCGGCGGGATTTGACAATGATAGAAAACAGATTGGTGTTCGATACTGCCAATAGTGCCTCATTGTTCAAGGTTACGTGGCTCCTCGCGGGCAGCTGCGGCACGTAATCTACTGCCCGGGAATGAGCCTGGCCCCGTCCGTTATTGGGATTGCAAGCTTAGAAGGAACAGATCCAGGCTCTGGGGGACCCAGCTGGGGAACCCAAGGGACGCTGCGGCCCCGGCACAGAGGCGGTGGCGCAAGGGAGTCTGGCCCTGGTGCAGCCGGCACCGTTCCAATCAGGACGCCGCACCTCTGCGTCTTTCGGGCGGGGGTCTGTGCAAGTCAGATCGTTCGGCTCACGGCTTTGTTCAGCCGAATGCCAATGGCAGGTTTGGGAGTGGCTGGTCTAGGCTGGCGTTGCAGTAGCCCCCTCCCCCCTCCGTTTCTTTTGCGCCCTCCAAGCGTCTGAGCAAAGCCCCCCCTCTGCCTTAAAACAAACAACACAAAACAGGAGCGGATGGCTTGGGTCCTCATCCCTGCCCGGAAGACCCTCTCTCTGTGTGTGTTTCGGTGTCAGCTACGCTGCCATGGGATGGGTGGGGGGAGCGGGAGCGCCCTACTGTCCCAGAATGTTAGCTTTCCCTTCTTCTGCTGCGTCTTATCTAGCAGCCTGACCTTGGCACTTTGCGCTCTCTGCTCTGCCTGGGAACCTGCTCCCCTTAGTTTAGGCACGCAAGCCGTGCACCTCTGACTGGGTCAACTCCACCAGGGGCCCTCACTTTGAATGCAGCCTATCTTCCCCTCTCCCGCCAGGAGGGTTAGCTCTAACACAGAACATATGCACAGAGGACCTGCCTCTCCTGTCCTCAAAAAACTTTATCCTGCGAACATTGCTGAGACTGATGGCTGTGGGACTCTGACAGTGTGTGTGTGGGGGGGGGGTGGAGAACAGGGAGAAGCCCAAGCGGGTGGCCATTCGGAGCCACCCTGGAGGGCTGTTTCACACCACAAGGCTCCTTGATGGAAGCTACCCTGGACAAAGCGCCCAAACACTGCCCAGACTCCAACCGGGCCCACTGCAGAGGGTGGGGCTCATGCCAATGGGGCCTTGCTAGCCCCTGGCTTGGGAAGAGAGGCTGCGAGGGCAGCTGCCTCTCTTAGCTCCTGAAGGCGGGAGCCCTTTGCACACAGCCGGGATGAGGCCCCTGCCCGAATGCCTCCGGGAGGGAGAGGCTGGAGCCCTTTGCACACAGCCGGGACGAGGCCCCTGCCCGAATGCCTCCGGGAGGGAGAGGCTGGAGCCCTTTGCACACAGCCAGGATGAGGCCCCTGCCCGAATGCCTCCGGGAAGAGACAAAACTCCAGGCAAGCAGGGAGAAGCCTACAGAGGAGGGAGGTTTGGAGGAGCCCGAAGGAGGGGCCTTACTTACAGCACGCACCTTTTACACAATCCGGAGCTAATGGGTGTGGGAACAAAATGCAGGAAGCAGGCACGTAGCTGCTCCCCCCCCCCCGCCATCCCATCTTTTGGGGGTAGAAGCAGCCCCCGCTAAGCCGGATCCCATGCTACCCAATCCCATCTCATCCCCCCCCCCAGCTCTGTCTGCTTCCCGAGAGATCAGCGCACTGGCTGGTTTGATGTTGGGAAGCAGCGGGGGGGCCTCCCACCCACCCCATCCAAGCACATCTGCCTCGCTGGGGCCTTTGTTCCTCCGACCAAGTTCCCAGCGCTTCTCCTGCAAGAGCCCCGCACCGAGGCCTCATTAGCTCTCTGGACTGAAAGAGAGAGCTGGGGGGAGGGGGAAGGCAAGGGGGGGGGAAACACCAGGCGG
>NW_015161975.1:571253-588635 GCF_001447785.1 Gekko japonicus | reverse complement strand
GGGGGGGGGGAGCATGGGGGGTGGATCCACCCGCTACAAGCCCACAGGAGAGAATAGCCACTGAGGGGTCTGTGCAGGGGGTGTGTGTGTGTGAAGACAGTGTGTGTGTGTAGGGCTACAGATCTTCCCCACCACCTCACAGCCCCCAAACACTGCCTGCGCTGAATTCATTCATTATTTGCTCAGCTCTCTCCGCCCTTGCGCATGAATAATGCACGCTTCCCTCTAACAAGCTGCAGCTGCTCTGAATAAGGAAGCAGGCCGGGGAGGGATCCCGACGACTCGCAGCGTTCCCTCTAAGCTGAGTTGGCGTGAGCTAGCTCACAGCTTTTTTAGCCTCCACCGGCTCACACATTTCTGTCCCGGCTCAGGAAGGATGGGGCTCCAGAGCAAACTGATTTATGCCGTAGCCAAATCGCTCGCTCGGAATTTCAATGCCCAGGAGCTCTCACAGTAGGATTTTTGTTCACAGGACTCCACAGCTTAAAGGGAGCCCTGGTGGCAAGCAATGTTCCCTCTAAGCAGAGTGGGTTTGGGAAGCCGGAACCATTCAGGGATACGGCCTGGGCCTGCAGGAAGTGCTGCAGAAGGGCCCAGGTTCGCAGGAGACGCGGGGTGTCTTCGCAGCACGGCCGGCAAATATTCCTGATCCATTCGGAGCCATGTAACTTTTGAGTGTCTGTACAGACCCATTCTCACGCAGCCTGGCGCTGAGTTCCATCCTGCCCCTGTCTGGACAAGGTTTTAGGAGATGCGGCAAGGCACTTCTGGGGGGGGGGGTGAGGAGGCGCTGACTCTCCAGTTGTATTGCAATTAGTATGCTCCACCTCTGGAATAATGAGCCACCTTGACCCACAAGGGAAAGGCGGTGCGTCAACATTTAAACAAAGGGAAGAAGAGCCACCTTTATGCCCGAGTCCAGAGCCTTTGCCTGCTGAGATTTGACACATTCCAAGCCCCGATGCTGCCGCATTTATTTCCTATTGGCAACAAGCTGGGTGCCTCTCCTTCCCCTTCTCCTGTGCAGGGAATGGTTGCTGTGGGATGAAACGCAGGCCTGACTCCAGCCCGATGCCGGCCGAGGGAAAAGCCCTGGCGCCACCCCTCTCCAAAAAACCTCTCCAGAGAACCCTTTACGTTCCCTCTGGCCGAGTGAGTGTGAGCTAGCTCACAGTTTAGCCTCCGGCTCACACATTTTTGTCTTAGCTCAGGAAGGGATGGCTCCAGAGCAAGCTAATGGATGCAGCAGCCAAATCGCTCGCTCACCACTTTAATGCCGGTAGCTCACCAAGTAGAATTTTTGCTCACCAGACTCCACAGCTGAGAGGGAGCCTTGGTCACAGGCCCACTGCCTGGCAAGGAGACAGCCGGAGGAGGACACACAACACACACCGGAGGCCTCTTCTGCGCCTGACACCACACCAGGGGGGGAGGGAAGGGGGGCTTCTTGCAGCCAGCTGGGGGGGGGGGGAGGTGGCAGGACAAAGGCGCTTCGGCAGCAGGGGAGCCCTTTTGCCAGGAGTAAGCCCTCTTCTTCCTCTTCTTCAAAAGCATTTCACTGTTTTGATTCCACATTCTGGCTTTGGACCAGGGCGGCTCAGCGGGGTCTTAAGCTCAGCACATGCAGGGATAAAACATGAGCTGGGGAGATGTTGCTCTAAACCACGGGTGTGGGGGGAGGGGGGGAGTTATGGTCCATGGTGGAAGGAAGGGCGCTCTCGAGGGTCAGTGTTTGGGGGAGGGCGGAGACAGAAATGTTTGCAAGCAGAGGACATCTCTGGGCTCCGAGCAGACGAGCTGCTTCCATTCACGCTCCGCATCATCTGAAAAGGGGCGACGCGGTTCTTAATTAGGAGGACGGGGAAACTCTGTGTTTGCACAAAAGCAGCGTTGTAGCAAAAGGGCCTTTTTCCGAATGGAAGCATCAAAGGCGCGGAGAACAAAGGCCTTCACTTGATTGCCCGTGCTGGAGGAAGCTGTTTAACAGGCAAGCGGAGGCTTAAAAGCATGCAAGAGATTAATTAAGTGGATCCATGTCCACATTAACAAGCCGTCCATTGAAGAGTGGCGAGGGGGGGGGATCACACTGCAGGGCTCAGCACCCCCCCCCCTTTCCTCCAAAGTCCATTTCTAGGGAGAGCAACGCCTTCCTTTCCCTGAAAGACAAACTCTTGGCCTTGAGGAGAGACCCTGATCCCCCCCCTTAATTTTACATCACTTATAGTCCACCTTTCTGCTGGGATTTTTGCCCCTAAATCTGCCTGCTGGAGGTGATACACTGCAGGGAAACAAATCGGCACCGAGAGAGCAGCTTTCTGCCTGCAAGGAGACTTCTCCTTAAAGCTGCACTTTCTCACTTGGATTCAAGGTACATCACACAAAGAAGAAGAAGAAGAAGCAGAAGAAGAAGAAGAAGAGATTCAATTTATACCTCACCTTTCACTACCCAAAGGAGTCTCAGAGAGGCTTACGATCTCCTTTCCCTTCCCCTCCCCACAACAGACACACCCTGTGAGGCAGGCGGGGCTGAGAGAGCCCTTTCAAGAGCTGTCCTTGAGAGAACAGCTCTGACAGAACTACGGTGTCCAGAGGAACTGGTTGGCCACTGTGTGAGGCAGGACTAGATGGACCCTCCCTGGTCTGATCCAGCAGGGCTCTTCTGATGCTCTTATCAGGGGAAGGCCTCAGCCTCTCTGCCCTGCTGTTGGCCCTCCAGAGGAACTGGTTGGCCCCTGTGTGATGCTGGACTAGGTGGGCCCTCACTGGTCTTCTGATGTCCTTTTGTTGCAAGTCAGTCTGGGTCTGCATGGCAGAGAAAGACGGGGCCAACGCCATCCCTTTTGGCGAGGTACCAGTTCCTGAGGTGGACTGCAGCTGAAAAGTGTCTTGCTTCCTCAGCTGCCAAAATGGCCGCCCTCCCTGCCCTGGCCTCTCCACGCAGGCCATGCCTGAGAGCAGCCCTCTGGTCCCGGGGCCCCACACACGGGAGACTTGCAAGCAGCGGCCAAAAAGGGAGGGGGGAGTGAGGGAGGGAGGGAGGGAGGAGATATCCTTGCAGGGCACCCTCAGGAGCCCCAGCCAGGCTGATGCACCAGCTGCCTCTGGGCTCTGCGGGTGGGCTGGATTGGATGTAGGGTTGCCAACTCCTGCTTGGGAAATACCTGGAGATTTTGGGGGTGGATCTAGGGATGCCAGCCTCCAGGTGGGACCTGGGGTTTCCCCAGAATCACAGCTTGACTCCAGACAACAGAGGTCAGTTCCCCCTGGAGAAAATGGCCAATTTGAACATAAGATGACAAGAGAATCCAATGTTGGGTCAGGCCAGTGGCCCCTCCAGTTCAACACTCTGTGTCACACAGTGGCCAAAAATACCAGGGGGCATCAAGAGGTCCAGCAGTGGGACCAGAACTCCAGAAGCCCTCCCACTGTTGACCCCCCCAAGCACCAAGAAGACAGAGCATCCCTTGCCCCGGAGTCCCTATCTATAGCTTGTGGCTAAGAGCCACCGATGGACCTCTGCTCCGTATGTTTGTCCAGTTCCCTCTTGAAGCCATCCATGCTTGTTTTTGGAAGGTGAACTCTCTGGCATTGTACCCCACTGAGTTCCCCATCTTCTCCAGGCTCCACCCCAAGTCCTCCAGGTGGATCCTGTGGAGGGCGGGGTTTGGAAAGGGGCGGGACTCGGTGGGGTACCATGCCATATAGTCCACCTCCAGAGGCATCCATTTTCTCCGGGGGAAATGACCTCAGTTGTCAGTGTGGGAGCTCTCCAGCCACCCACCAGAGCCTGGCCACCCTGTGATGAATATGCGCCACTCAAGGCAGAGGTGGGGTGGGCATTTCTGGAAGATCAAGGCACAGCAGAGCAGGTGCCCCTGCGGAAGAGCCCTCTGCCTCTGCCTGGCCCTGCGGCACGCACAACGCTGCCGGGTGGGGTGGGGAGGCTTGGAGGGAATGCTCCCTCTGGGCTGTGGAGCCTCCCGAGCAAAAATTCTACTCTGTGAGCTCCTGGCCTTAAAGTACTTGTGAGTGAGCGATTTGGCTCTTGCATAAACGAGTTTGCTCTGCAGCCCCACCCTTCTTGAACTGAGACAAAAACGTGTGAGCCGGAGGCTAAAAAACGGTGAGCTGGCTCATACTAACTCCACTTAGAGGGAACACTGGTCGAAAGCCTCATCTGCAGGAGAGAAGGGCCTCTTTCTACCCCATCAATGGTGCCGGCACAAACGCCGCACAACCTTGAAGCCACAAAACACCACCCCCACACACACACAGGCCAGCCCCTTTCATTATTCATTAGCCAGATCAGTTGGTTGGAGTGTCCTGTTTGCAGGAAGGAAAGGAAAAAAACCTACACCAGCAGGCGCTTCAGCCTCTAACAGTGAAATATATGCTTCTTTAAAAATCAGTCTAAGAATCAAGGTTTCCTTTTCAAATCGTTTACTGGAGAAAAGAAACATGTAACAGAAACCCTCGAGTGGGGCACCGGGCAAACGACAACGCTTGCACACGCACCTGTACGTTCCCAAGCGTCACAAATCAGAATGGATTGTTGGGGAGGCAGGACAGGTGGACGGCCAAGGCACAAGGGAAAGAAGCGGCCCCAGGCAGGGGCCCTGGCATTAGACTGCCAACACGACCGGGGGGGGGACAGGCAGGCCACAGCACCTGGCTGCGGCCACCTCGCTGCCTCCTCGGGACAAAGGAAAAGAGAGCAGGAGAGGGGAAACCCCCCCCAGGCAGCCCCCAAGAAGAAGCACAGTCGAAGGCGCATCACTGATGAGAGCCATTGGGGAGAGGGCTGGACTAAGACCAGGGAGGCCACGCTTAGCCAGGGGACCTTGGGCCACTCATCACCAGGGCTCCCTCTAAGCTGCGGAGTCTTGCGACCAAAAATTCTTCTTTGTGAGCTCCAGGCATGAAAGTTGTGAGCAAGCCATTTGGCTGCTGCATAAATTAGTTTGCTCTGGAGCCCCATCCTTCCTGAGCTAAGAAAAAAAACCGTGTGAGACGGAGGCTAGAAAACTGTGAGCTAGCTCACACTATCTCAGCTTAGAGGGAACACTGCCAGTCACCCGTTCTCAGCCCCTCCTGTCTCACAGAGAAGGGGAGACCCACATACCACTCCCCACGCCCTTGGGAGGAAGTGTGCGGTTTTAAACCGCGATTGATAATTGCATAAAACGGAACTTCGTGTGCCCATCCGCATGCTCTCTTTCGCTCAATGCCACCCCAGAAGGCTGTTCGTGGAGAGAGCTGGTTGGTGCCCTTGTGTCACTGGGGAAAGCAGCACTTTGTCGGCACCCCGATGGGGGAGGAGAGAGTGTTTGGCTTGCACTGCTTCTTGCAGAACCCGCCACCGATGAGCCAACCCACCCCGTGAAGTGAAGGGCTTCGTCCATGTTACTTTCCTGGCTTGAGAGACACTCTCCTTTTCACAGTGGGGGTGCACACATGATGCTGGAGGCACACCCCCTGCTCCCTGACTTTTTAAAACTGGAGATGCTGCTGGAGACTGAACCTGGGACCTTCTGCATGCCAAGCAGAGGCTCTACCACGGAGCCACGGCCCCTCTTCACAGCTCTCCAGTGTCCCAGGCAGAGGAGGAGGAGGAGGAGGAGGAGGAGATCGGATTTGTACCCTGCCCTTCACTACCTGAAGGAGTCCCAGAGTGTGGCTTACAACCTCCTTTCCCTTCCTCTCCCCTCCCCTCCCCACAAGAGACTCCCTGTGAGGTAGGTGGGGCTGAGAGAGCTTTTTTGAGGACTGCTCCTGAGAGAACTGCTCTGAAAGAACTCGTGACTGACCCAAGGCCACACCAGCACCTGCATGTAGAGGAGTGGGGAATCAAACCCGGCTCTCCCAGATTCATAGGATCATAGAATGTTAGAGTTGGAACTGGGACCTTGCAGGTCATCTAGTCCGACCCCCTGCACTCTGCAGGAGCGTAGCCGAAAGATAGCCCTACAACATCCCGAAAGAAAGATGGCCATCCAGCCTCCGCTGGATTAGAGTCCACACTCTTAACTACCCAAAACTGGCTCTTTCACATCACCTACATCCTGGTCCTTTTAGCTGGAGATGATGCCGCAGGTTGAACCTGGGGCCTTCTGCACGCCAAGCAAAGGCTCTGCCCCTGAGCCGTGGGTGTCCGGATCCTGCCATGCAAGCACCGAGGGCATGTTTGCTAAGAAGGAAGGTCCACCGAGGCCAGTGGGTGTCAGCAAGCTGCCAATGTTCTTTTTTCTTGTTGGTTTTCATGTATGCGCTTGATTGCTTTCGCTTTCACATGTAGACCTGTTGATGCGCTTAACTGCTTAGCAGCTGGAATGTCCATATCTCTCAAGGCCACAGGTGGTTGCTGCTGGATAGTTGCTTGGGTGATCTCACGAAGAACCGTGGGAAGGAGATAGCTTATGCCGCCTAGAAGCATTTGCTCCCAGGCCCGATGGCGCGCGTGGGAAACCCCGCAATTGGGCCTCAGTTGTTTGAATGTACTATAACATGCCATGCTCGTTGCTTGTTCCCCATTCCTAACAGGTATCCTGCACCTATAGCTTCAAATAAAGTAAAACCTGCCTGCAAGAGTGTACTTCATTGATGCTGTGGGGAAGCCTGACAGTGGGATGTCCTTCCGTGTGGACAGAAGGTGTGACAGGGGCGTAGGAGGTCCGTTGCTTCAGGGGGGTGTCCCTTCTCTTTCGAAACTGCCCTCCCCAGCGGCTCTCCAATAACAAGAGCCCATCCCCCATGCGTGAGGAGCTCTGTCAAAAGGCCAGCCTGATAGACGCCTTGTTAGAGCTCACAACTTCTACCACCCAGGCAGGCGGCAGGCCTACACAGACAATTATCTCTCTCCCCCCCCCCACACACACACACAGCTGCCTGCGCTTCAGCGACTTGGAAGTGTTTGCCTCCGGTACACCATCCCTGCTGGCTTCCGCCATCTCCCCTTTCCTCAGGACATTGTGTTTTCCTTCGCAGAGCCTTATTTTTCAGGTGAAGATGGAATCAAAAGGTGACCTTTTTCACAAAGGTCTCTCGCATCGGCAAGCCCATGCACAATCCGGCAGTAAATGAAAGGAATCTCTGTCAGAAAAGTTACTCCACACAAAAAAACACAAAAATCTGTCTGTGAGGCCTGAGCGGTGTGAGCTGCTTCCGAGAACGGGAAGGCCGAGGGTGTCGAGGGAGACGAGGCAGGCTCTCCTGCCAAGCGCAGACATCTTGCTTCCTGCTTCCAGGCATTTGGCTTCTCCTAATCTCCAGCCGATACCCTTTCTGCATGTCATTTAAACCCGCTGCTTTGGGTCCTCTCCTCTGCTGCCAACGGGAACAGCTCCTTGCCCTCCCCCAAATGACAGCCCCTTTCAAGTATTTAAAGAGAGCTATCATGTGTCCCCCCTCAATCACGTCAAGGGCGTGGTGGCCGACAGCAGTCTATCCGACTCCCTTTTAGCAGGGGCAGCTGGCGGGAAAGACACCCGGACTTCAGAAAGGCCACAGAAGGGAAGACTCTCAGACCTCCCATCTCTCGTGCCCCAACAAGGCTCTTTGTGCCAACCGCAGGCTGTCCAAGGCCACCCTCTTGCAGGCCCTCAGTCCTCCTCTCCCTCTGGGGTGAAGGGCCTGGCACCCAGACCGCTTGGGCAGGGCCAGGTAAGACTGGGGTGCCCACAGGAGGGGCCGTGGCAGCTGAGTGTCAGAGCCACGGCTGCTGGATGCGTTCCAAGCAGGTCAAAGATCCCAGGAAGCAGAGGTAGCCACGGACGGCCAAGGCACACAACACCATGTGTGAGAGAGACCCGCAGCAGGCGGAGGGCCCCGCCCGCAGACGCTTGGCACCTCTTTGTGTGGGATTTCCGTTCTCCTCGGGAGTCAACCTTGGCGGCAAAGCGGGATGCGTGCGTGTAGCACATCTCGTGCTTTGTTTGTATATGTTGAAACGGATATATAGCATATTATTTGATTTTTTAAAAAAAAAACCCTCTCAAAGTTCACACAAAAGAGAGAGAGAGAAGAAGAAGAAGAAGACCAGAGCGGCAGAGAGCCAGCTGGCGCAGAGCAGATGCAGGCGCGGGCTTGGAAAGCGAAACGACAATCTGGAGTCTGGGGAAAAACAGGAACAAGACATACGCAACAGAGGGAACCAGAACAGCGGAGGGAGCTGGAACTCCCACGCGGGAAGAGCCCCGGGCCCAGCCGCAGATGCCGGCTCCTCTGCACAGGCTCTCTGGCAAGGCGCTTCTTGGCATCCCTCTGCCGGGAGCCGGGGCAGCTGCGCGGTTCTGTTCTGGGCCCAGGCCCAGTCGGTCTATTTGCACAGGCCATGAAAGCCACAAGTGGACCCTCCAGTTCAAGTATCCGGGACACCTCTTCTGAGCACCAAAGTCCAGCGTCACATCGCGTCAGAGCCAGTGTTCCCTCTAAGCTGAGTTAGTGTGAGCTAGCTTACAGTTTTTTAGACTCCAGCTTGCAGATTTTTGTCTTAGCTCAGGAAGGGATGGGGCTCCAGAGCAGACTAATTTATGCAGCAGCCAAATTGCTCGCTCACAACTTGAATGCCCAGGAGAGCTCACACAGTAGAACTTCTGCTCACAGGACTCCATAGCTTAGAAGGGAGCATTGATCATAACCCTAACTCTTGACACCCCCCCGCACACCTTTACTTTGCACAGTTCTAAAAACCATCCACTGCTTTCCCCATGTTCAAAACAAAACAAAAATCCATAAAATATTTTTTTTAAAGAACAAGTCAATAAAACATCAAATGCCGATCAAATAAACCACTCGAAAATACAGAACAGACAAACCCCTTGATTAGCCAAATGCCAAGGAGAAAAATGGCTATTTTTATCCCTTGCAGAAATGCAGGAGAGATGCGTGGCTTTCCACACCCCTCTGCGGTGTGGGGGGGGGAATTGACTTTAGAGTGGGGAGTCTTGGTCAAGTTCCCCCTCACATGTAAAGACATGCCGTCTTGGCTTGGGCCCACGTGGAGAGAGATGGCCCTTTGGGGATGTGAGCTTCCAGCCCACATGGGGCTTTGGAGTTTCAAATCAGCCACTGGCATTTTATATCTTTAGATCATTATACCCCACTTTCCTCCCCAATGGGGGCTCAAGGCCCCTTGCAACTTCCTTCTCTCCCGGTCCCTTTTATCTGGAAAACAACAGCCCCATGAAAGAGAGTGCACACAGGCCAAGCTTAGCTGGTGAAATTCCGTGGCAGAACCCAGAAGCAAGTGGCACACCCAAGCGTCAGAGATGTCATGCCCCTGGCGACGTCCTGTACCAGAAGAAGAAGAGGAGGAGGAGGAGGAGGAGGAGGAGGAGGAGGAGGAGATTGGATTTATACCCCTTGCCCTTCACTACCCGAAGGAGTCTCAGAGCGGCTTACAAACTCCTTTCCCTTCCCTTCCCCTCCCCACCACAGACACCCGGTGAGGCAGGTGGGGCTCAGAGAGCTCTGACAGAAACTGCTCTTTCTCAAGCACAGCTCTTATCAGAACTACGGCTTGCCCAAGGTCATCCAGCAGCTGCCAGTGGAGGAGGAGTGGGGAATCAAACCCGGTCCTCCCAGATTAGAGTCCGCGCTCCTAACCACAGCACCAAACTGGCTCTTTGGGCTGACCTTCAAGGGCATCCCCTCGCCAGGTGTGCACTGCAGTAGCCAAGCCTGGGAGTTACAGACGCACAGACGGGCATAGGAAGGCTGGGCTACCTATAAAGGAGGAGACCCTGTGCACCAGCTGTAAAGAAGGCGGCACTCTGAGTAAAAGCTCCTGTTTGCTGGGCAAAAAGGAGGCCTGAGTCCAGAAGCAGCACTCCCTGAATGGTCCTTAGCCTAGATAGTCCCACCTCGCCTATCACAGCGGCCAGTCAGTTCATGACCACCCCCAAACTGCCATCGCTTCCCTCCCCTCTGGGTCACGGCTCCACCTGCTCCCCCTCTTCCTCCTGACCGCAGCTCTCAGTCCCCAGCTCAGGAGGAGGGAGACAGCTGTTCCAGAGGCCACTGGGAAGGAAATGCAGAGTGGGCATCGCCATAACACAGGCGCTCAGGAGGTCTCAGTGGGGGAGGGTTTCGTGGGAAGCTGCCACAGCACCGGAGAGAGTGCCAGCCGCCCCCCACCCCACTCCCCACAGTCCCTCCACAGAACGACTCCCAGGAAGATGGGCCTGGAGACCATGAGGACACCTCGACCCAAACCCCAGGAGATCCAGTCCTAAGAGTCCACCCAGGTGGGCCTTATCAGCCAAACAAGAAGGTGTTTTCTCCCTTTCTCACAATACAAGAACTCCTTGTGGGCACTCCATGAAATTGCTGAGCAGTCGGGTTAGAACTGATAAGAGGAAGTACTTCTTCGCCCAAAGAGTGATGAACACATGGAATTCACTGCCACAGGAGGTGGTGGCGGCTACAAGCATGGACGGCTTCAAAAGGGAATTAGATAAGCATATGGAGCAGAGGTCCATCAGTGGCTATTAGCCACAAGGTAAAGATAGTGGCTCTGGGGCAAGTGATGCTCTGTCATCTTGGTGCTTGGGGGGGTGAACAGTGGGATGGCTTCTAATGTCCTGGCCCCACTGGTGGACCTCCTGATGGCACTGGTATTTCTGGCCACTGTGTGACACAGAGTGTTGGACTGGATGGGCCTTTGGCCTGATCCAACATTGGCATCTCTTATGTTCTTATGTTCTTATGTGTCAACAAAAACAAAAACTGCTGTGTAACACAATGACACCACGACAAAGAACCTGTAAAGGCCATAATCAAAAGTACCTCGGTATAATACATCACACGATACATAACAAGAATACACCACCAACTCCGACTATGGTTGAACAACAATGTCCAAAAAAGTAAGTCCAGTTAATGTAACAAGAAGGTGTGGCTGACCTTATCGAAAGGCATGGAGAGTTTGACGAAATGCATTTTCTCCTGGGAGGATAGCAAGGTGCAAACCTCCACTTGGTGTTATGAAAGGTTTTTTTTTCTTCGCACAGAAAACAGGCAGGGAAGGGGAAGGGGAAGTCAGTTCGATTGTACCTCAGCCCACCTTCAAATAAATGCTAATAGGTCTAGCTAGAGGCAATTGGATGGGCCAGTTCCCCCCAACACCTTCTCCAAGCGGGGAACAGAGACTTGGAGGACTGGAGACTAGAATAGCTCCAGGGCTAATCTCCAGGAAGCACATCTTTGATCTGGTCAGTGGGAGTGGACAGAAATTTGATAAAAACCTCCTTCCAGGAAGAAGAGGAAGAGGAAGAAGAGTTGGTTTTATATCTTCATACCTTTACTATCCAAAGGAGTCTCAGAGTGGCTGACAATCGCCTTCCCTTCCTCTCCCCACAACAGACACCCTCTGGGGTAGGTCGGGCTGAGAGAGCTCTGAGAGAGCTGTGGCTGATCTAAGGTCACCCAACTAGCTGCAGGTGGAGAAGTCTGAACTGGCGGAGACTGACCAAGAGAGAGATCTTGGAGTCGTAGTAGATAACGCACTGAAAATGTCGAGACAGTATGCAACTGCAATAGAAAAGTCCTACGCTATGCTGGGGATTATTAGGAAGGGAATCGAAAACAAATCAGCCAGTATCATAATACCCCTGTATAAATCGATGGTACGTCCTCATTTGGAATACTGTGTGCAGTTCTGGTCACCACACCTCAGAAAGGATATTATAGCATTGGAAAAAGTGCAGAAAAGGGCAACTCGAATGATAAAAGTGTTGGAACACTTTCTCTATGAAGAAAGGTTAAAGCGCTTGGGGCTCTGTAGCTTGGAGAAATTATGACTGAGAGTTGATTTACAAGATTATGCATGGGATAGAGCAGGTAGAGAAAGAAGTGCTTTTCTCCCTTTCTCACAGTACGAGAACTCGTGGGCACTCCATGAAATTGCTGAGGAGTCGGATTAGCACAGATAAAAGGAAGTCCTTCTTTACCCAAAGAGTGATTAACATGTGGAATTCACTGCCACAGGAGATGGTGGCAGCTACAAGCATGGACAGATTCAAAATGGAATTGGATAAACATATGGAGCAGAGGTCCATCAGTGGCTATTAGCCACGAGGTATAGGTAGGAAATCTCAGTCTGGGGCAAGGGATGCTCTGTATTCTTGGTGCTTGGGGGGTGGGCAATAGTGTCCTGGCCCCACTGCTGGACCTCTTGACAGCACCTGGTATTTTTGGCCACTGTGTGATACAGAGTGTAGGATTAGATGGGCCACTGGCCTGATCCAACATTGGCTTCTCTTATGTTCTGTGGTCAGCAAAATATAACTCCAACATGTTCTTAAGTGGGGAATTGAACCCAGTTATCTATATTAGAGTCCTCCGCTCTTTAACCAC
This sequence comes from Gekko japonicus, assembly GCF_001447785.1. Lineage (NCBI taxonomy): Eukaryota > Metazoa > Chordata > Lepidosauria > Squamata > Gekkonidae > Gekko > Gekko japonicus. Next base: position 576,281 of record NW_015161975.1, on the reverse strand, counting down.
TACACCACAGCTGGCTCTCTTTTCTTTGGGTGCTGAGGCCATGAGCAGATGCAGGACTCCTAACTCATGAGGCAGCCATTTTGACCATGTGTGGGCCTGCAGAGCTATAAAGAACTTCAAGGTAGTGGTAACTCTGTAGAGATCTAGAACATCTAAGATAAGGAGCCTGTCCTATATTTTACCATCTGATAGGACATGTAAAGGGAGAGGGACAGAGGATTTGCATTTTTACCAATTTCTTTTGGATTCCCTTGCTCAGCTTTGGTGCTGTGCTAAAAGCATGCTGGTAATCATTTTCTTTTTAATAAACACTTTATCACTTTTGAGGCTGCCAGTGGTTCTCTGTACCACATAGACCTCCACCGTATTTTAAAAGGTGCTCCGGGGAGGAGGCAGGCAATTGGCAAGAGGCTATTCCTTCAGGGGTGCCCAAGGCAGTAAACTGTGCCTGCGGTTGCCAGGAGCTGGGCAGCGGGAGACACAGAGGCAAGGCCTCAGAATGGGGAAGGGGTCTGGGGGTCCTGATCCTCCCAGTGGGAAATCCCCGTAACAAACAGGTGCTCATGAAGAGTTACCCTAGAGAGAAGCTCCTCCTCCAGGTGCTGCGAAAACCCGGGAGGGCAGGGTGGAATAGGGCCTGCAGGCCGGAATGGTCATGTTCTGCCACAACAGAATCGATGCAGAAGAATTCCCCAGGTCAATCACACACACACACACGGGCCTCTGATGCTGTCCCCATCCCACAACCAATGCTCCCTCTAAGCTGTGGAATCTTGTGAGCAAAAATTCTACTTTGTGAGCTACACTGGCATGAAAGTTATGAGTGAACGATTTGGCTGCTGTATGAATTAGTTTGCTCTGGAACCCCAACCTTCCTGAGCTGAGACAAAAATGTGTGAGCCGGAGGTTTAAAAACTGTGAGCTAGCTCACACTAACTCAGCTTAGAGGGAACACTGCCCGCAACCAGGGCTTGAAGCCAGAAGGAAGAGGTGTGAAGGATGACCTCGCCTTCAGGAAGGCCAAGAGATGATCTGCCCCCTCCTCCCCACCGTCTTCCACCAGCTCGCTCTCAGACACGGCAGCATTAATAACCCTCAGTCCCCCCCCTCCCACCTGTTGAGGAGCCAGCAGCAAAAGGAGATGGAGGAGGAAGCCGGAGTGTGTTAAATGGCTTTGCGCTAATTGGACAGAGCTGAAAGGAGCACCCCTCTCGTTGGCTTCTCTTTCCCAAAGCCCACGGCAGTCAGCAGGGCAGACAGTTCTGCCCTCCCTCCCTCCCTCCCTCCCTCCCTCCCTCCCAGGGAAAGGGACCCCGGCTGGCTGGGGGTTCCTCCTTGGGTAGCCCACGCCCATGCCCCACGGGGCCTGCTGGCCTTCTGGGCCCGTGGAGTGAAGGGCGGGCCCCGGGAGGAGACCACATTTGTATACAGAGAGCGGTGCGCGGCCTGCCAGCCTTCCCCACAACCGGGTCTATTCAGCCGTGTTATTACAGATTGCTCGCTCCCTTGAAAGGTCAGATAACACAATACAATTGAATCATATTAGCGAGCCAAGCATCTCTCGGCTTGGTATTTTACTGCAAAACCCCCATAAAGCAGGCGGGTGGAGGTGGTGGTGGGGAAACATACGTTGTATAATAAAGTCGGCATAATTGTCTCCAGAAACAAACAATCCGTTTATGAGAAGGGCCGCCCGTAATTGCCCAGCCCCCAAACAGCTGCTTGCCCCCGGTCTGTGCGCGAGAACGAGGTGCGGAGAGAATATTGAGTGCAGATATTACCCGGACGCATCTTACGCCATTTCGGCACCGCGCCTCAGCGCCAGGCAGAAGGCGAGGAGAGGAATAAACAACCGCCGAGCGCATTGTTGTGAGACCAATATTCAATACTCTGCGTAATGTATAGCTTGCAGTTAGCGGTTAATCTAAGACAATGGCGAGAGAGACCGACCCTCGCTCTGCACAAGCTGCTATTAAGGAGACGCAGAATTGATTGTAGGCATGATTGAAGATTTCTGGGGAGGACAATCCCCCAGCCAGCCGTGCCCCTTTCCTGCGACTTTTTAAAATTTGCCTCTAATCTGCTCCAGCAAATCCTTTTTAGCACGTTTATTTCCTTTCCGCGTTACCGTCGGTTTGATTAATCGCCCAACGCGGCCGTCTTTCCCGTCCCACTCTACAGTCCAATTTTTCATCGGGCTGTTAAAGGGCTTTCCATCCTAAATGGACATCATTTCTTTGCAAGATTCGTTACCGTGTTAGGTTATTAACGGGGGCTTCCAATCAGCTCCATCTCAGTCCCAAAGAGATTAGGGTATTGTGCTAGGGATCATCAGACTTGTTCCGCGAGCGGGCGGCGTCATTTGTCACTTCAGCAGCCCTTGCGGAAATGGAGCGTTGCTTCTCCTCCCTCCGCTTGGGGTAGAGGCAGGTTCCTCACCTGATTCCGCAACAGTGGCATTCCACGCACGAGAGACTCACCTGGGCCAAGAACTAGAAAGGATTTTTATTTTAAAAAACCACTCTGGAAATCCTCTAATGGTGAGTCCCAGTGGAACAAGAAGCAAAGAGGAGGTGAGCCGGCCAGCATTTCACCTCCATGGTGAAAGCTTTTAAGTCACACCAAACGGTGGTTCCTCAAGTCGGGGAGAGACAGAAAGAGACAGACTTCTGAGACGGAGCTATGCAGACTCTGAGAACCCACTGACGGAGGGAAGGGCAGCTCTTATCTTACAGTGATCACACGAGACGCGCACGGTGCATGCAAGGGATCTAGTGAGATGTGGCAGCCGTCAGTTACAGTGCCACATCTATGAGACCCAGGTTCGAGTCCTTGCTCTGCCACGAAGACTTTCTGGGTGACCTTGGGTGCTCTGGGACCAGCCTGCCTCACTTGTGAGGATAAGATGGCGGACAGGAGAACAACGTGAGCCACTTTGGGCCCCCACTGGGGGGGGTGAAGGCAGGGTCTAGCTGAGAGTAGACAAGGATCTTACACAGGCCACAAACTATGCTCCCTCTAGTGAGCAAAAACTCTACTTTGTGAGCTACACTGGCATTCAAGTCGTGAGCGAGCCATTTGGATGCTGCAGAAATTAGTTTGCTCTGGAGCCATCCTTCCTGAGCTAGGACGGAAATGTGTGAGCCGGAGGCTAAAAAACTGTGAGCTGGCTCACACTCACTCAGCTTAGAGGGAACACTGGCCACAAAGTGGGGAAGGGACACGGAGCGAGCACACGGCTGCCACCAGCCACCACATCTTCACCACATGCTTAGAGATCCCTCTCCATCCTTCTTTGCCTTCTCTGCCGCGGCTCGCCATAGCATACATGCCCTGCTAACCAGGGGCAGGCTGGGACGTTAACACACCCCTGCATCAACCAGCTGAGCCAAGGAGCCCTGCAGTGTAGGCCCAGCCCCAGGGACCACTCAGTTTCCCAGCCACCACTGACCCTCCAAGGGCACGCAGGGCACGGCTGGTCAAATTCCTCGGTTCAGAGACGCCCCCTCCCCCCAGCTCTGCGGCATCACTGCTCTGGCCGCCATCTGGGTAGTGGGAAAGGTCACGCCACGTTCCTCTTTCCTCCCTCCCTTCCTCCCCCTCCCCACCACTCTGCACATTTTTAGTGCTCCCTCAATGACCTCTGTGGTGTGCCAGCAGAACAATCAGATGTAAATCTGTTCTCCTGCTGCTGCTTGCCGTCTTCTCTCATCGCTGCAGTGCCAAAGAGAGCGCAGAACTCGGTGGCTGTGTTGAGCCCGGGGGTGAAGGAGGACGAGGTGGGGAGGGCTCCATATTGCACTGCGGAGGCAGCTGCCAAGCGCCCCAAAGGAGGAAAGGATGGCGGGGACAGGATGAGCCCCGAGAGGAAGCCCGCCAGGCTGAGAGTCCCCGGTGGGGGGGGGGTCTGTGCAAACCTTTCCTTCCGGCTTCAGCAAGCTCCGATCCTCAGGAAGGGAAGCAAGGCTAAGCCCTCGGCTTCCACAGCTCTCAAGACCAGTATTCCCTCTAAGCTGAGTTAGTGTGAGCTAGCTCACAGTTTCTTAGCCTCTGGCTCACACATTTTGTCTTGGCTCAGGAAGGAGGGCTCCAGAGCAAACTCATTCATGCAGCGGCCAAATCGCTCGCTCACAACTTTCATGCCAGTGGCTCACCAAGTAGAATTTTTGCTCACAAGACTCCACAGCTTAGAGGGAGCATCGCTCAAGACCTGTGGCTTTTTTGGCAATGAAAGGCCAGTGCGGTATCAGTACACACACACACACAGAACACACATGTCAGCTGCATCTTGTGACACCACAGGAGAGAGATGTAGCTGGAGATACTGGCTGTGGGAGGGGCCTGGTCAGGCCAGGCAGTTCGGAAGTGGAAGTGGGGTCTCTTGCGGGGTGGGGTGAAGGAACACCCTTGCGTTCGAGAGGCGGGTGTGTGTGTGTGTGTGCTCCCATCCAGGAGAGCTTTGGGTGGGAAGGAGGCTCGGATAGCCTGTAGGTGCCTCCCGGCTCCAGGGAACCTTCCGCTTTCTGTGTGGCGCGGCAGTTAGAGTGCCAGGTCAGGATGATCTGGGAGATCCAGGCAGTGTTCCCTCTAAGCGGAGTGAGTGTGAGCCAGCTCACAGTTTTTTAGCCTCCGGCTCACACATTTGTTTTGTCTACGCTCGGGAAGGACAGGGCTCCAGAGCAAACCAACTTATGCAGTGGCCAAACCACTCACTCACAGCTTTAATGCCAGCAGCTCACAAAGTAGAATTTTTGCTCACAGGAAGACTCCGCAGCTGAGAGGGGGAGCCTTGCACCCAGGGACGGATCCTCCCTCTCCCAGGGGAGCCGCCTGGGCCTGCCGGCCTCGCAGGGCTGCTGTTGTGGCGATAGAATGAAGAAGGGGAGGGTGAAGGCAGCTGCCTGGGGTCCCCCAGTGCGGAGAAAGGGGAAGTCAAGGAATACATTTGCGGGTTTTAGAACTTGATGGAAGCCACAGATTCCTTCTGTACATAAAATCAACCGAGAGACCGAGAGATGCGCTTGTGGG